>NW_026962743.1:0-20000 GCF_032445375.1 Bacillus rossius redtenbacheri
TTAGGTTAGGTTAGGTTAGGTTAGGTTAGGTTAGGTTAGGTTAGGTTAGGTTAGGTTAGGTTAGGTTAGGTTAGGTTAGGTTAGGTTAGGTTAGATTAGGTTAGGTTAGGTTAGGTTAGGTAGGTTAGGTTAGGTTAGGTTAGGTTAGGTTAGGTCAGGTCATTGTATTTAATAATTTTTAAATTTTTTTTACTCTCAGGCAAGGTTAGGTTAGGTTAGGTTAGGTTAGGTAAGGTTAGGTTAGGTTAGGTTAGGTTAGGTTAGGTTAGGTTAGGTTAGGTTAGGTTAGGTTAGGTTAGGTTAGGTTAGGTTAGGTTAGGTTAGGTTAGGTCAGGTCATTGTATTTAATAATTTTTAATTTTTTTTTTACTTTTAGGCAAGGTTAGGTTAAGTTAGGTTAGGTTAGGTCATTGTATTTGATTATTTAAAAAAAATTCCCCTCTCAGGCAATATTAGGTTAGGTTAGATTAGGTAAGTTTAGGTTAGGTAAGGTCATTGTATTTAATTATTTAAAAAAATTTCCCCTCTCAGGCAATATTAGGTTAGGTTAGGTTAGGTTAGGTTAGGTCATTGTATTTAATTATTTAAAAAAAATTCCCCTCTCAGGCAATATTAGGTTAGGTTAGGTTAGGTTAGGTTAGGTCATTGTATTTAATTATTTAAAAAAAATTCCCCTCTCAGGCAATATTAGGTTAGGTTAGGTTAGGTTAGGTTAGGTTAGGTTAGGTTAGGTTAGGTCAGGTCATTGTATTTAATAATTTTTAAATTTTTTTTACTCTCAGGCAAGGTTAGGTTAGGTTAGGTTAGGTTAGGTAAGGTTAGGTTAAGTTAGGTTAGGTTAGGTTAGGTTAGGTTAGGTTAGGTTAGGTTAGGTTAGGTTAGGTTAGGTTAGGTTAGGTTAGGTTAGGTTAGGTTAGGTTAGGTTAGGTTAGGTTAGGTTAGGTTAGGTTAGGTTAGGTTAGGTTAGGTTAGGTTAGGTTAGGTTAGGTTAGGTTAGGTTAGGTTATGTTAGGTTAGGTTAGGTTAGGTTAGGTTAGGTTAGGTAAGGTCATTGTATTTAATTATTTAAAAAAATTTCCCCTCTCAGGCAATATTAGGTTAGGTTAGGTTAGGTTAGGTTAGGTTAGGTTAGGTTAGGTTAGGTCAGGTCATTGTATTTAATAATTTTTAAATTTTTTTTTACTTTTAGGCAAGGTTAGGTTAAGTTAGGTTAGGTTAGGTCATTGTATTTGATTATTTAAAAAAAATTCCCCTCTCAGGCAATATTAGGTTAGGTTAGGTTAGGTTAGGTTAGGTTAGGTTAGGTTAGGTTAGGTTAGGTTAGGTTAGGTTAGGTTAGGTTAGGTTAGGTTAGGTTAGGTTAGGTTAGGTTAGGTTAGGTTAGGTTAGGTTAGGTTAGGTTAGGTTAGGTTAGGTTAGGTTAGGTTAGGTTAGGTTAGGTTAGGTTAGGTTAGGTTAGGTTAGGTTAGGTTAGGTTAGGTTAGGTTAGGTTAGGTTAGGTTAGGTTAAGTTAGGATAGGTTAGGTTAGGTTAGGTTAGGTTAGGTTAGGTTAGGTTAGTTTAGGTTAGGTTAGGTTAGGTTAGGTTAGGTTAGGTTAGGTTAGGTTAGGTTAGGTTAGGTTAGGTTAGGTTAGGTTAGTTAGGTTAGGTTAGGTAGTTAGGTTAGGTTAGGTTAGGTTAGGTTAGGTTAGGTTAGGTTAGGTTAGGTTAGGTTAGGTTAGGTTAGGTTAGGTTATGTTAGGTTAGGTTAGGTTAGGTTAGGTTAGGTTAGGTAAGGTCATTGTATTTAATTATTTAAAAAAATTTCCCCTCTCAGGCAATATTAGGTTAGGTTAGGTTAGGTTAGGTTAGGTTAGGTTAGGTTAGGTTAGGTCAGGTCATTGTATTTAATAATTTTTAAATTTTTTTTTACTTTTAGGCAAGGTTAGGTTAAGTTAGGTTAGGTTAGGTCATTGTATTTGATTATTTAAAAAAAATTCCCCTCTCAGGCAATATTAGGTTAGGTTAGGTTAGTTTAGGTTAGGTAAGGTCATTGTATTTAATTATTTAAAAAAAATTTCCCCTCTCAGGCAATATTAGGTTAGGTTAGGTTAGGTTAGGTTAGGTTAGGTTAGGTTAGGTTAGGTTAGGTTAGGTTAGGTTAGGTTAGGTTAGGTTAGGTTGGGTTAGGTTAGGTTAGGTTAGGTTAGGTTATGTTAGGTTAGGTCATTGTATTTAATTTTTTAAAAATTTTCCTCTCTCAGGCAAGGTTAGGTTAGGTTAGGTTACATTAGGTCATTGTATTTAATTATTTTCAAATTTTTTCCCTCTCAAGGCAAGGTTAGGTTAGGTTAGGTTAGGTTATGTAAGGTTAGGTTATTGTATTTAATTTTTTTAAATTTTTCCTCTCTCAGGCAATGTTAGGTTAGGTTAGGTTTGTTTAGGTTAGGTTAGGTCATTGTATTTAATTATTTTGAAATTTTTCCCCTCTCAGGCAAGGTTAGGTTAGGTTAGGTTAGGTTAGGTTAGGTTAGGTTATGTTAGGTTGGGTTTGGTTAGGTCAGGTTAGGTCATTGGTTTTTTTTAATTAATTTTAAATATTAGTTCTCTGAGGTAAGTCAGTTCAAGTCCACAATAGTGTAAATTTTTTTTAAAAAAATTTTAATTTTAAATATTTTATATAAAAAAATTATTTTATCAATAAAAAAAAGTGTGGGATGAATGGTGTATATTATTATAAATATTTTATTGCCATATGTGAGTATGAGGATTATCATGTGGATAATATCTTAAGAAGCACCCCATTTAAATTATGTTAAATAAAATAATTTTTTTATATATACTAATATTAATTTATATTTATTAATTAATCTTAAAATATTTTTAATTCAAATTTATTTTCTATTTTGAAATTTTGTTTTCCATAGAAACAGTGTTTTTTTTTTTTTAACTTTTTTTTTTTTTTTAATATATTCAGTAAAAATATATTAGCTTGGATCAGTAATGACGTATTTTCCTTCCGAGAAGCTGTGGCAGAAGCAGCAGCCACGTCCACACAGAAGTTCTTGAGAAATAGCAATTTTGCTCTATTCGTGGTTGTTTTCGTTCGTGGTTGTTTGCCGTGCGGGGCGAATCGGGAAATCAAGCAAATAGCTGGAGACATTCTCCCGGCGATCGAGGCCTCGGCGGCCGGGAAAAACGCGCGCGTTTGGGCGTTGCGCGCACCCATGGCAAGGCCCATTTTGGGTTATATAGGGGGTAGTGGTGTCCCGAGGGGAAAAAATTAACATGTTAAATACAGCTTCCAGGCAATAGAGAAATGTCTCGGCGACGGAAGGCACCACTACCCGGCATATTTCCGCCCCTCGGACTCCGTGCGCCAGCCTGTAATAGCGAATCGGGACTTAGAAAAAATTCGAGCAGAGAGCCAGAAAATTCTCCCGGCGATGGAGGCCTCCGCGGCCGAGGAAATTGTCATTGGTGATTTTGCATGTTAAATTAACATGTGTATTAACACAGGCTTGGAGAAGCAAGCCTGCGGGACTCTGCAATACATTGAGCGGGGAGCCAGAAAATTCTGGCGGCGACCGAGGCCTCCGCGGCCGGGAGAACTCTCGGCGCTCGGGCTCCGCGTGTACCCGCGGCAAGGTCCATTTTGGGTTATATAGGGGGTAGTGGTGTCCCGAGGGGTAAAAATTAACATGTTAAATACAGCTTCCAGGCAATAGAGAAATGTCTCGGCGACGGAAGGCACCACTACCCGGCGAATTCCCGCCCCTCGGAATCCGTGCGCCAGCCTATAATAGCGAATCGGGACTTAGAAAAAATTCGAGCAGGGAGCCAGAAAATTCTGGCGGTGACCGAGACCTCCGCGGCCGAGGAAATGGTCATCGGTGATTTTACATGTTAAATTAACATGTGTATTAACACTGGCTGGGAGAAGCAAGCCTGCGGGACTCTGCAATATATTGAGCGGGGAGCCAGAAAATTCTGGCGGCGACCGAGGCCTCCGCGGCCGGGATAATAATCCTTGGTAATTTTACATGTTAAATTAACATGTGTATTAACACATGCTGGGAGAAGCAGGCATTCTGGACTTTGAAAAATTTCGAGCAGGGGCCGGAGAAATTCTCCCGGCGACCGAGGCCTCCGCGGCCGGGAGAACTCTCGGCGCTCGGGCTCCGCGTCTACCCATGGGGAGCGGGCAGCCAGAAAATTCTGGCGGCGACCGAGGCCTCCGCGGCCGAGGAAAAGGTCATTGGTAATATTACATGTTAAATTAACATGTGTATTAACACATGCTGGGAGAAGCAGGCATTCTGGACTTTGAAAAATTTCGAGCAGGGGCCGCAGAAATTCTCCCGGCGACCGAGGCCTCCGCGGCCGGGAGAACTCTCGGCGCTCGGGCTCCGCGTCTACCCATGGGGAGCGGGCAGCCAGAAAATTCTGGCGGCGACCGAGGCCTCCGCGGCCGAGGAAATGGTCCTTGGTGATTTTACATGTTAAATTAACATGTGTATTAACACAGGCTGGGAGATGCAGGCATTCTGGTCTTAGAAAAATTTCGAACAGGGGCCGGAGAAATTCTCCCGGCGGCCGAGGCCTCCGCGGCCGGAAGAACTCTCGAAAACCACCTCGTTCGTGGTTGTTTGCCGTGCGGGGCGAATCGGGAAATCTAGCAAATAGCTGAAGACATTCTCCCGGCGATGGAGGCCTCGGCGGCCGGGAAAAACGCCCGCGCTCGGGCGTTGCGCGCCCCCTTGGCAAGGCCCATTTTGGGTTATATAGGGGGTAGTGGTGTCCCGAGGGGAAAAAATTAACATGTTAAATACTGCTCCCAGGCAATTGTAAAATGTCTCGGCGACGGAAGGCACCACTACCCGGCATATTTACGCCCCTCGGACTCCGTGCGCCAGCCTGTAATAGCGAATCGGGACTTAGAAAAAAAATTCGAGCAGGGAGCCAGAACATTTTCCCGGCGATCGAGGCCTCCGCGGCCGAGGAATTTGTCATTGGTGATTTTGCATGTTACATTAACATGTGTATTAACACAGGCTTGGAGAAGCAAGCCTGCGGGACTCTGCAATACATTGAGCGGGCAGCCAGAAAATTCTGGCGGCGACCGAGGCCTCCGCGGCCGGGGAAATAATCCTCTGTAATTTTACATGTTAAATTAACATGTGTATTAACACAGGCTTGGAGAAGCAAGCCTGCGGGACTCTGCAATACATTGAGCGGGGAGCCAGAAATTTCTGGCGGCGACCGAGGCCTCTGCGGCCGGGATAATAATCCTTGTTAATTTTACATGTTAAATTAACATGTGTATTAACACAGGCTGGGAGAACTAGGCATTCTGGACTTTGAAAAATTTCGAGCAGGGGCCGGAGAAATTCTCCCGGCGACCGAGGCCTCCGCGGCCGGGAGAACTCTCGGCGCTCGGGCTCCGCGTCTACCCATGGGGAGCGGGCAGCCAGAAAATTCTGGCGGCGACCGAGGCCTCCGCGGCCGAGGAAAAGGTCATTGGTAATATTACATGTTAAATTAACATGTGTATTAACACATGCTGGGAGAAGCAGGCATTCTGGACTTTGAAAAATTTCGAGCAGGGGCCGGAGAAATTCTCCCGGCGACCGAGGCCTCCGCGGCCGGGAGAACTCTCGGCGCTCGGGCTCCGCGTCTACCCATGGGGAGCGGGCAGCCAGAAAATTCTGGCGGCGACCGAGGCCTCCGCGGCCGAGGAAATGGTCCTTGGTAATTTTACATGTTAAATTAACATGTGTATTAACACAGGCTGGGAGAAGCAGGCATTCTGGACTTTGGAAAATTTCGAGCAGGGGCCGGAGAAATTCTCCCGGCGACCGAGGCCTCTGCGGCCGGGAGAACTCTCGGCGCTCGGGCTCCGGGTGTACCCGCGGCAAGGCCCATTTTGTGTTATATAGGGGGTAGTGGTGTCCCGAGGGGGAAAAAATTAACATGTTAAATACTGCTTCCAGGCAATAGGAAAATGTCTCGGCGACGGAACGCACCACTACCCGGCGAATTCCCGCCCCTCGGACTCCGTGCGCCAGCTTGTAAGAGCGAATCGGGACTTGGAAAAAATTTTATCGGGGAGCCAGAAAATTCTCCCGGCGATCAAGGCAATCACCGCCGGGAGAATTTTTTCTAGCTAACCGATTGAAATTTTCAAAGTACCAATTGCCTCGAAAACAACCACGAACGTAAAACAACCACGAACGGAAAACAACCACGAACGACAACAACCACGAACGACAACAACCACGAACGACAACAACCACGAACGGAAAACAACCCCGAACGACAACAACCACGAACGCACAACAACCACGAATGAAAACAACCACGAACGGTAAACAACCACGAACGAAAACAACCACGAACGAAAACCACCTCGTTCGTGGTTGTTCGCCTTGTGGGGCGAATCGGGACATCATGCAAATAGCTGGAGACATTCTCCCGGCGATCGAGGCCTCGGCGCCCGGGAAAAATGCCCGCGCTCGGGCGTTGTGGGCACCCATTGCATGGCCCATTTTGGGTTATATAGGGGGTAGTGGTGTCCCGAGGGGGAAAAAATTAACATGTTAAATACTGCTCCCAGGCAATTGTAAAATGTCTCGGCGACGGAAGGCACCACTACCCGGCATATTTCCGCCCCTCGGACTCCGTGCGCCAGCCTGTAATAGCGAATCGGGACTTAGAAAAAATTCGAGCAGAGAGCCAGAAAATTCTCCCGGCGATGGAGGCCTCCGCGGCCGAGGAAATTGTCATTGGTGATTTTGCATGTTAAATTAACATGTGTATTAACACAGGCTTGGAGAAGCAAGCCTGCGGGACTCTGCAATACATTGAGCGGGGAGCCAGAAAATTCTGGCGGCGACCGAGGCCTCCGCGGCCGGGAGAACTCTCGGCGCTCGGGCTCCGCGTCTACACATGGGGAGCGGGCAGCCAGAAAATTCTGGCGGCGACCGAGGCCTCCGCGGCCGAGGAAATGGTCCTTGGTGATTTTACATGTTAAATTAACATGTGTATTAACACAGGCTGGGAGAAGCAAGCCTGCGGGTCGCTGCAATATATTGAGCGGGGAGCCAGAAATTTCTGGCGGCGACCGAGGCCTCCGCGGCCGGGGAAATAATCCTCGGTAATTTTACATGTTAAATTAACATGTGTATTAACACAGGCTTGGAGAAGCAAGCCTGCGGGACTCTGCAATACATTGAGCGGGGAGCCAGAAATTTCTGGCGGCGACCGAGGCCTCTGCGGCCGGGATAATAATCCTTGGTAATTTTACATGTTAAATTAACATGTGTATTAACACAGGCTGGGAGAACTAGGCATTCTGGACTTTGAAAAATTTCGAGCAGGGGCCGGAGAAATTCTCCCGGCGACCGAGGCCTCCGCGGCCGGGAGAACTCTCGGCGCTCGGGCAGCGCGTCTACCCATGGGGAGCGGGCAGCCAGAAAATTCTGGCGGCGACCGAGGCCTCCGCGGCCGAGGAAAAGGTCATTGGTAATATTACATGTTAAATTAACATGTGTATTAACACATGCTGGGAGAAGCAGGCATTCTGGACTTTGAAAAATTTCGAGCAGGGGCCGGAGAAATTCTCCCGGCGACCGAGGCCTCCGCGGCCGGGAGAACTCTCGGCGCTCGGGCTCCGCGTCTACCAATGGGGAGCGGGCAGCCAGAAAATTCTGGCGGCGACCGAGGCCTCCGCGGCCGAGGAAATGGTCCTTGTTGATTTTACATGTTAAATTAACATGTGTATTAACACAGGCTGGGAGAAGCAAGCCTGCGGGACTCTGCAATACATTGAGCGGGGAGCCAGAAAATTCTGGCGGCGACCGAGGCCTCCGCGGCCGAGGAAATGGTCCTCAATGATTTTACATGTTAAATTATCATGTGTATTAACACAGGCTGGGAGAAGCAAGCCTGCGGGACTCTGCAATACATTGAGCGGGGAGCCAGAAAATTCTGGCGGCGACCGAGGCCTCCGCGGCCGGGGAAATAATCCTCGGTAATTTTACATGTTAAATTAACATGTGTATTAACACAGGCTGGGAGAAGCAGGCATTCTGGACTTTGAAAAATTTCGAGCAGGGGCCGGAGAAATTCTCCCGGCGACCGAGGCCTCCGCGGCCGGGAGAACTTCGGCGCTCGGGCTCCGCGTGTACCCGCCGCAAGGCCCATTTTGGGTTATATAGGGGGTAGTGGTGTCTCTGGAGGGAAAAAATACACGGTAAATATTGCAGCCAGAGCCTATGGCAATCTGTTGGCGACCGAGGCCTCCACACGCCGGCAAATTTTCGGCTCTCGGACTGTGTGTATTCCACTGGAGACAGGCCTGCGGGACTCTGTAATATATTGAGCCGGGAGCCAGAAAATTCTGGCGGCGACCGAGGCCTCCGCGGCCGGGGAAATAATCCTCGGTAATTTTACATGTTAAATTAACATGTGTATTAACACAGGCTGGGAGAAGCAAGCCTGCGGGTCGCTGCAATATATTGAGCGGGGAGCCAGAAAATTCTGGCGGCGACCGAGGCCTCCGCGGCCGGGGAAATAATCCTCGGTAATTTTACATGTTAAATTAACATGTGTATTAACACAGGCTTGGAGAAGCAAGCCTGCGGGACTCTGCAATACATTGAGCGGGGAGCCAGAAAATTCTGGCGGCGACCGCGGCCTCTGCGGCCAGGGAAATAATCCTCGGTAATTTTACATGTTAAATAACCATGTGTATTAACACAGGCTGGGAGAAGCAAGCATGCGGGACTCTGCAATATATTGAGCAGGGAGCCAGAAAATTCTGGCTGCGACCGAGGCCTCTGCGGCCGAGGAAATGGTCATTGGTAATTTTACATGTTAAATTAACATGTGTTTTAACACAGGCTGGGAGATGCAGGCATTCTGGACTTAGAAAAATTTCGAGCAGGGGCCCGAGAAATTCTCCCGGCGACCGAGGCCTCTGCGGCCGGGAGAACTCTCGAAAACCACCTCGTTCGTGGTTGTTTGCCGTGCGGGGCGAATCGGGAAATCTAGCAAATAGCTGAAGACATTCTCCCGGCGATGGAGGCCTCGGCGGCCGGGAAAAACGCCCGCGCTCGGGCGTTGCGCGCCCCCTTGGCAAGGCCCATTTTGGGTTATATAGGGGGTAGTGGTGTCCCGAGGGGAAAAAATTAACATGTTAAATACTGCTCCCAGGCAATTGTAAAATGTCTCGGCGACGGAAGGCACCACTACCCGGCATATTTACGCCCCTCGGACTCCGTGCGCCAGCCTGTAATAGCGAATCGGGACTTAGAAAAAAAATTCGAGCAGGGAGCCAGAACATTTTCCCGGCGATCGAGGCCTCCGCGGCCGAGGAATTTGTCATTGGTGATTTTGCATGTTAAATTAACATGTGTATTAACACAGGCTTGGAGAAGCAAGCCTGCGGGACTCTGCAATACATTGAGCGGGCAGCCAGAAAATTCTGGCGGCGACCGTGGCCTCCGCGGCCGGGGAAATAATCCTCTGTAATTTTACATGTTAAATTAACATGTGTATTAACACAGGCTTGGAGAAGCAAGCCTGCGGGACTCTGCAATACATTGAGCGGGGAGCCAGAAATTTCTGGCGGCGACCGAGGCCTCTGCGGCCGGGATAATAATCCTTGGTAATTTTACATGTTAAATTAACATGTGTATTAACACAGGCTGGGAGAACTAGGCATTCTGGACTTTGAAAAATTTCGAGCAGGGGCCGGAGAAATTCTCCCGGCGACCGAGGCCTCCGCGGCCGGGAGAACTCTCGGCGCTCGGGCTCCGCGTCTACCCATGGGGAGCGGGCAGCCAGAAAATTCTGGCGGCGACCGAGGCCTCCGCGGCCGAGGAAAAGGTCATTGGTAATATTACATGTTAAATTAACATGTGTATTAACACATGCTGGGAGAAGCAGGCATTCTGGACTTTGAAAAATTTCGAGCAGGGGCCGGAGAAATTCTCCCGGCGACCGAGGCCTCCGCGGCCGGGAGAACTCTCGGCGCTCGGGCTCCGCGTCTACCCTTGGGGAGCGGGCAGCCAGAAAATTCTGGCGGCGACCGAGGCCTCCGCGGCCGAGGAAATGGTCCTTGGTGATTTTACATGTTAAATTAACATGTGTATTAACACAGGCTGGGAGAAGCAGGCATTCTGGACTTTGGAAAATTTCGAGCAGGGGCCGGAGAAAATCTCCCGGCGACCGAGGCCTCTGCGGCCGGGAGAACTCTCGGCGCTCGGGCTCCGGGTGTACCCGCGGCAAGGCCCATTTTGTGTTATATAGGGGGTAGTGGTGTCCCGAGGGGGAAAAAATTAACATGTTAAATACTGCTTCCAGGCAATAGGAAAATGTCTCGGCGACGGAACACACCACTACCCGGCGAATTCCCGCCCCTCGGACTCCGTGCGCCAGCTAGTAAGAGCGAATCGGGACTTGGAAAAAATTTTATCGGGGAGCCAGAAAATTCTCCCGGCGATCAAGGCAATCACCGCCGGGAGAATTTTTTCTAGCTAACCGATTGAAATTTTCAAAGTACCAATTGCCTCGAAAACAACCACGAACGTAAAACAACCACGAACGGAAAACAACCACGAACGACAACAACCACGAACGACAACAACCACGAACGACAACAACCACGAACGGAAAACAACCCCGAACGACAACAACCACGAACGCACAACAACCACGAATGAAAACAACCACGAACAGTAAACAACCACGAACGAAAACAACCACGAACGAAAACCACCTCGTTCGTGGTTGTTCGCCTTGTGGGGCGAATCGGGACATCATGCAAATAGCTGGAGACATTCTCCCGGCGATCGAGGCCTCGGCGCCCGGGAAAAATGCCCGCGCTCGGGCGTTGTGGGCACCCATTGCATGGCCCATTTTGGGTTATATAGGGGGTAGTGGTGTCCCGAGGGGGAAAAAATTAACATGTTAAATACTGCTCCCAGGCAATTGTAAAATGTCTCGGCGACGGAAGGCACCACTACCCGGCATATTTCCGCCCCTCGGACTCCGTGCGCCAGCCTGTAATAGCGAATCGGGACTTAGAAAAAATTCGAGCAGAGAGCCAGAAAATTCTCCCGGCGATGGAGGCCTCCGCGGCCGAGGAAATTGTCATTGGTGATTTTGCATGTTAAATTAACATGTGTATTAACACAGGCTTGGAGAAGCAAGCCTGCGGGACTCTGCAATACATTGAGCGGGGAGCCAGAAAATTCTGGCGGCGACCGAGGCCTCCGCGGCCGGGAGAACTCTCGGCGCTCGGGCTCCGCGTCTACACATGGGGAGCGGGCAGCCAGAAAATTCTGGCGGCGACCGAGGCCTCCGCGGCCGAGGAAATGGTCCTTGGTGATTTTACATGTTAAATTAACATGTGTATTAACACAGGCTGGGAGAAGCAAGCCTGCGGGTCGCTGCAATATATTGAGCGGGGAGCCAGAAATTTCTGGCGGCGATCGAGGCCTCCGCGGCCGGGGAAATAATCCTCGGTAATTTTACATGTTAAATTAACATGTGTATTAACACAGGCTTGGAGAAGCAAGCCTGCGGGTCTCTGCAATACATTGAGCGGGGAGCCAGAAATTTCTGGCGGCGACCGAGGCCTCTGCGGCCGGGATAATAATCCTTGGTAATTTTACATGTTAAATTAACATGTGTATTAACACAGGCTGGGAGAACTAGGCATTCTGGACTTTGAAAAATTTCGAGCAGGGGCCAGAGAAATTCTCCCGGCGACAGAGGCCTCCGCGGCCGGGAGAAATCTCGGCGCTCGGGCAGCGCGTCTACCCATGGGGAGCGGGCAGCCAGAAAATTCTGGCGGCGACCGAGGCCTCCGCGGACGAGGAAAAGGTCATTGGTAATATTACATGTTAAATTAACATGTGTATTAACACATGCTGGGAGAAGCAGGCATTCTGGACTTTGAAAAATTTCGAGCAGGGGCCGGAGAAATTCTCCCGGCGACCGAGGCCTCCGCGGCCGGGAGAACTCTCGGCGCTCGGGCTCCGCGTCTACCAATGGGGAGCGGGCAGCCAGAAAATTCTGGCGGCGACCGAGGCCTCCGCGGCCGAGGAAATGGTCCTTGTTGATTTTACATGTTAAATTAACATGTGTATTAACACAGGCTGGGAGAAGCAAGCCTGCGGGACTCTGCAATACATTGAGCGGGGAGCCAGAAAATTCTGGCGGCGACCGAGGCCTCCGCGGCCGAGGAAATGGTCCTCAATGATTTTACATGTTAAATTAACATGTGTATTAACACAGGCTGGGAGAAGCAAGCCTGCGGGACTCTGCAATACATTGAGCGGGGAGCCAGAAAATTCTGGCGGCGACCGAGGCCTCCGCGGCCGGGGAAATAATCCTCGGTAATTTTACATGTTAAATTAACATGTGTATTAACACAGGCTGGGAGAAGCAGGCATTCTGGACTTTGAAAAATTTCGAGCAGGGGCCGGAGAAATTCTCCCGGCGACCGAGGCCTCCGCGGCCGGGAGAACTTCGGCGCTCGGGCTCCGCGTGTACACGCCGCAAGGCCCATTTTGGGTTATATAGGGGGTAGTGGTGTCTCTGGAGGGAAAAAATACACGGTAAATATTGCAGCCAGAGCCTATGGCAATCTGTTGGCGACCGAGGCCTCCACACCCCGGCAAATTTTCGGCTCTCGGACTGTGTGTATTCCACTGGAGACAGGCCTGCGGGACTCTGTAATATATTGAGCCGGGAGCCAGAAAATTCTGGCGGCGACCGAAGCCTCCGCGGCCGGGGAAATAATCCTCGGTAATTTTACATGTTAAATTAACATGTGTATTAACACAGGCTGGGAGAAGCAAGCCTGCGGGTCGCTGCAATATATTGAGCGGGGAGCCAGAAAATTCTGGCGGCGACCGAGGCCTCCGCGGCCGGGGAAATAATCCTCGGTAATTTTACATGTTAAATTAACATGTGTATTAACACAGGCTTGGAGAAGCAAGCCTGCGGGACTCTGCAATACATTGAGCGGGGAGCCAGAAAATTCTGGCGGCGACCGCGGCCTCTGCGGCCAGGGAAATAATCCTCGGTAATTTTACATGTTAAATAACCATGTGTATTAACACAGGCTGGGAGAAGCAAGCATGCGGGACTCTGCAATATATTGAGCAGGGAGCCAGAAAATTCTGGCTGCGACCGAGGCCTCTGCGGCCGAGGAAATGGTCATTGGTAATTTTACATGTTAAATTAACATGTGTTTTAACACAGGCTGGGAGATGCAGGCATTCTGGACTTAGAAAAATTTCGAGCAGGGGCCCGAGAAATTCTCTCCGGCGACCGAGGCCTCCGCGGCCGGGAGAACTCTCGAAAACCACCTCGTTCGTGGTTGTTTGCCGTGCGGGGCGAATCGGGAAATCTAGCAAATAGCTGAAGACATTCTCCCGGCGATGGAGGCCTCGGCGGCCGGGAAAAACGCCCGCGCTCGGGCGTTGCGCGCCCCCTTGGCAAGGCCCATTTTGGGTTATATAGGGGGTAGTGGTGTCCCGAGGGGAAAAAATTAACATGTTAAATACTGCTCCCAGGCAATTGTAAAATGTCTCGGCGACGGAAGGCACCACTACCCGGCATATTTACGCCCCTCGGACTCCGTGCGCCAGCCTGTAATAGCGAATCGGGACTTAGAAAAAAAATTCGAGCAGGGAGCCAGAACATTTTCCCGGCGATCGAGGCCTCCGCGGCCGAGGAATTTGTCATTGGTGATTTTGCATGTTAAATTAACATGTGTATTAACACAGGCTTGGAGAAGCAAGCCTGCGGGACTCTGCAATACATTGAGCGGGCAGCCAGAAAATTCTGGCGGCGACCGAGGCCTCCGCGGCCGGGGAAATAATCCTCTGTAATTTTACATGTTAAATTAACATGTGTATTAACACAGGCTTGGAGAAGCAAGCCTGCGGGACGCTGCAATACATTGAGCGGGGAGCCAGAAATTTCTGGCGGCGACCGAGGCCTCTGCGGCCGGGATAATAATCCTTGGTAATTTTACATGTTAAATTAACATGTGTATTAACACAGGCTGGGAGAACTAGGCATTCTAGACTTTGAAAAATTTCGAGCAGGGGCCGGAGAAATTCTCCCGGCGACCGAGGCCTCCGCGGCCGGGAGAACTCTCGGCGCTCGGGCTCCGCGTCTACCCATGGGGAGCGGGAAGCCAGAAAATTCTGGCGGCGACCGAGGCCTCCGCGGCCGAGGAAATGGTCCTTGGTGATTTTACATGTTAAATTAACATGTGTATTAACACAGGCTGGGAAAAGCAAGCCTGCGGGACTCTGCAATATATTGAGCGGGGAGCCAGAAAATTCTGGCGGCGACCGAGGCCTCCACGGCCGGGGAAATAATCCTCGGTAATTTAACATGTTAAATTAACATGTGTATTAACACAGGCTTGGAGAAGCATGCCTGCGGGACTCTGCAATACATTGAGCGGGGAGCCAGAAAATTCTGGCGGCGACCGAGGCCTCTGCGGCCGAGGAAATGGTCATTGGTAATTTTACATGTTAAATTAACATGTGTATTAACACAGGCTGGGAAAAGCAAGCCTGCGGGACTCTGCAATATATTGAGCGGGGAGCCAGAAAATTCTGGCGGCGACCGAGGCCTCCACGGCCGGGGAAATAATCCTCGGTAATTTAACATGTTAAATTAACATGTGTATTAACACAGGCTGGGAGAAGCAGGCATTCTGGACTTTGAAAAATTTCGAGCAGGGGCCGGAGAAATTCTCCCGGCGACCGAGGCCTCCGCGGCCGGGAGAACACTCGGCGCTCGGGCTCCGCGTGTACCCGCGGCAAGGCCCATGTTGGGTTATATAGGGGGTAGTGGTGTCCCGAGGGGGAAAAAATTAACATGTTAAATACAGCTTCCAGGCAATAGAAAAATGTCTCGGCGACGGAAGGCACCACTACCCGGCGAATTCCCGCCCCTCTGACTCCGTGCGCCAGCCTGTAATAGCGAATCGGGACTTAGAAAAAATTCGAGCAGGGAGCCAGACAATTCTGTCGGCGACCGAGGCCTCCGTGGCCGGGGAAATAATCCTCGGTAATTTTACATGTTAAATTAACATGTGTATTAACACAGGCTTGGAGAACCAAGCCTGCGGGACTCTGCAATACATTGAGCGGGGAGCCAGAAAATTCTGGCGGCGACCGAGGCCTCCGCGGCCGGGGAAATAATCCTCGGTAATTTTACATGTTAAATTAACATGTGTATTAACACAGGCTTGGAGAACCAAGCCTGCGGGACTCTGCAATACATTGAGAGGTGAGCCAGAAAATTCTGGCGGCGACCGAGGCCTCCGCGGCCGAGGAAATGGTCCTCGGTGATTTTACATGTTAAATTAACATGTGTATTAACACAGGCTGGGAGAAGCAAGCCTGCGGGACTCTGCAATATATTGAGCGGGGAGCCAGAAAATTCTGGCGGCGACCGAGGCCTCCACGGCCGGGGAAATAATCCTCGATAATTTAACATGTTAAATTAACATGTGTATTAACACAGGCTGGGAGAAGCAGGCATTCTGGACTTTGAAAAATTTCGAGCAGGGGCCGGAGAAATTCTCCCGGCGACCGAGGCCTCCGCGGCCGGGAGAACTTCGGCGCTCGGGCTCTGCGTGTACCCACCGCAAGGCCTATTTTGGGTTTTATAGGGGGTAGTGGTGTCTCTGGAGGGAAAAAATACACGGTAAATATTGCAGCCAGAGCCTATGGCAATCTGTTGGCGACCGAGGCCTCCACACCCCGGCAAATTTTCGGCTCTCGGACTGTGTGTATTCCACTGGAGACAGGCCTGCGGGACTCTGTAATATATTGAGCCGGGAGCCAGAAAATTCTGGCGGCGACCGAGGCCTCCGCGGCCGAGGAAAAGGTCATTGGTAAAATTACATGTTAAATTAACATGTGTATTAACACAGGCTGGGAGAAGCAGGCATTCTGGACTTAGAAAAATTTCGAGCAGGGGCCCGAGAAATTCTCCCGGCTACGAGGCCTCCGCGGCCGGGAGAACTCTCGGCGCTCGGGCTCCGCGTCTACACATGGGGAGCGGGCAGCCAGAAAATTCTGGCGGCGACCGAGGCCTCCGCGGCCGAGGAAATGGTCCTTGGTGATTTTACATGTTAAATTAACATGTGTATTAACACAGGCTGGGAGAAGCAAGCCTGCGGGTCGCTGCAATATATTGAGCGGGGAGCCAGAAATTTCTGGCGGCGACCGAGGCCTCCGCGGCCGGGGAAATAATCCTCGGTAATTTTACATGTTAAATTAACATGTGTATTAACACAGGCTTGGAGAAGCAAGCATGCGGGACTCTGCAATATATTGAGCAGGGAGCCAGAAAATTCTGGCTGCGACCGAGGCCTCTGCGGCCGAGGAAATGGTCATTGGTAATTTTACATGTTAAATTAACATGTGTTTTAACACAGGCTGGGAGATGCAGGCATTCTGGACTTAGAAAAATTTCGAGCAGGGGCCAGGGAAATTCTCCCTGCGACCGAGGCCTCCGCGGCCGGGAGAACTCTCGAAAACCACCTCGTTCGTGGTTGTTTGTCGTGCGGGGCGAATCGGGAAATCTAGCAAATAGCTGAAGACATTCTCCCGGCGATGGAGGTCTCGGCGGCCGGGAAAAACGCCCGCGCTCGGGCGTTGCGCGCCCCCTTGGCAAGGCCCATTTTGCGTTATATAGGGGGTAGTGGTGTCACGAGGGGAAAAAATTAACATGTTAAATACTGCTCCCAGGCAATTGTAAAATGTCTCGGCGACGGAAGGCACCACTACCCGGCATATTTACGCCCCTCGGACTCCGTGCGCCAGCCTGTAATAGCGAATCGGGACTTAGAAAAAAAATTCGAGCAGGGAGCCAGAACATTTTCCCGGCGATCGAGGCCTCCGCGGCCGAGGAATTTGTCATTGGTGATTTTGCATGTTAAATTAACATGTGTATTAACACAGGCTTGGAGAAGCAAGCCTGCGGGACTCTGCAATACATTGAGCGGGCAGCCAGAAAATTCTGGCGGCGACCGAGGCCTCCGCGGCCGGGGAAATAATCCTCTGTAATTTTACATGTTAAATTAACATGTGTATTAACACAGGCTTGGAGAAGCAAGCCTGCGGGACTCTGCAATACATTGAGCGGGGAGCCAGAAATTTCTGGCGGCGACCGAGGCCTCTGCGGCCGGGATAATAATCCTTGGTAATTTTACATGTTAAATTAACATGTGTATTAACACAGGCTGGGAGAACTAGGCATTCTGGACTTTGAAAAATTTCGAGCAGGGGCCGGAGAAATTCTCCCGGCGACCGAGGCCTCCGCGGCCGGGAGAACTCTCGGCGCTCGGGCTCCGCGTCTACCCATGGGGAGCGGGCAGCCAGAAAATTCTGGCGGCGACCGAGGCCTCCGCGGCCGAGGAAAAGGTCATTGGTAATATTACATGTTAAATTAACATGTGTATTAACACATGCTGGGAGAAGCAGGCATTCTGGACTTTGAAAAATTTCGAGCAGGGGCCGGAGAAATTCTCCCGGCGACCGAGGCCTCCGCGGCCGGGAGAACTCTCGGCGCTTGGGCAGCGCGTCTACCCATGGGGAGCGGGCAGCCAGAAAATTCTGGCGGTGACCGAGGCCTCCGCGGCCGAGGAAATGGTCCTTGGTGATTTTACATGTTAAATTAACATGTGTATTAACACAGGCTGGGAGAAGCAGGCATTCTGGACTTAGAAAAATTTCGAGCAGGGGCCGTTGAAATTCTCCCGGCGACCGAGGCCTCCGCGGCCGGGAGAACTCTCGGCGCTCGGGCTCCGCGTGTACACGCGTCAAGGCCCATTTTGGGTTATATAGGGTGTAGTGGTGTCTCTGGAGGGAAAAAATACACGGTAAATATTGCAGCCAGAGCCTATGGCAATCTGTTGGCGACCGAGGCCTCCACACCCCGGCAAATTTTCGGCTCTCGGACTGTGTGTATTCCACTGGAGACAGGCCTGCGGGACTGTGCAGTATATTGAGCGGGGAGCCAGGAAAATCTCCCGGCGACCGAGGCCTCCGCGGCCGAGGAAATGGTAATTGGTGGTTTTGCATGTAAAATTAACATGTGTATTAACACAAGCTGGGATGAGAGGAATTTGGCGGCGACCGAGGCCTCCTCACCCCGGCAAAATATCAGCTACCGGGCTCTGCATATTCCTACAGAAGCAGGCCTGCAGGACTCTGCAATATATTGAGCGGGAACCAGAAAATTCTGGCGGCGACCGAGGCCTCCGCGGCCGAGGAAAATTGTCATTGGTGGTTTGCATGTAAAATTAACATGTGTATTAACACAAGCTGTGACCAGAGGAATTTGGCGGCGACCGGGGCCTCCACACCCCGGCAAAATATCAGCTACCGGGCTCTGCTTATTCACATTCAAGCAGGCATTAGGGACTCTGAAAAGTTTCGGGCGGGGAGCCAGAAAATTCTCCCGGCCACAGAGCCCTCCCTCCCGAGAGTCTGTGTAAATGCCTGTTATACAGGCCCCATGAATTCCAGCCTTATAGGTTATTTTAAGTCTCCGTTCGTGGTTGTTCGTAAACAACTGCGATTCGGGATTTTGACCTATTTCCTATGATCATGTTCCCGGAAGTTAGCCAGCCTCTTTCAGTCAAAATCTCATATTTTGGGTACCTTTGTGAACCCATCGATAGGCCCATTTTGGGTATATTAGGGGGACATGCAATCGGGAAAAATTGGAATTATTTGCAATATGGAAAGAATATGTACATAAATGAAAAGGGAGTCCCCCCGAGTTTTCTCGCCCTATATATATTGCAAAAATATCCAATTAATTATTGTGGAACCTGTAGCACCTTTCTATGAAGCAGAATTAACATTACAGAACGGTTTGAATGCTACCACCTCAGTTTCTCTACAATGCATTGGATTTCAAAGAGGTGAATTACTGTGGATGGTACTGTTGTATGGCTAACAAATCGTCTGGGAAACAATGCAGAATTAAATTAAGAAGGTTGTATGTTTTCTGTTACATGGTGGAGGTGCCCTCTAGTACACAGTAAAATGTTTTGTGGACTGCAGCTCCTTGAGGAATTAATTCAGTATGGGTCTTGTAGTGGTCTGAAAGTGGATGATGAAAAAGAATGTATAATGGTATTCAGAGCACCTCGCGGTGAAGCGGACATGCTACCTCAAAATGCTTGATTGATTCATGCCCAGTTCCCCCAAGAAGCGGTACATTGAAAAAATTGATTTACTTTGTGGATGATACTAGCAAATACTATCCGCTGGGGGAAGTAAGCAGAAATTTGGTGGTCGTATGTTTGTTACATGGTAGAGGTGCTTTCTAGTACACAATGAAATGCTTGGTGTACCGCTGCTCCTTGAAGAATTAATTCCATATGGGTCTAGCCGTGGTCTTAACTGTGAACACGAAGAACTATCTAAAGTGGCCTATCTGTCTGAACTGCAATACACAAGCTGCGAGCCAATGCTATACCTTTCTCAGGTAACGAGCTCTTGTGCGGCGATTCGATTGGATGCGAAATGGTGGGGAACGCGTGTCCGGTCGTCTTAACCAAGTAATGGTTCCCCTCTGTTAACAATGAAATGTTTGATGGATCGCAGCTCCCTGAGAGACAAGTTTCAAAGGGGTTAGTCGCGGTCTTCAATCCTGGCCAAGGTGCAGTCACCATCTATAAGAGATACCTGCTTTACTGAAGGGTAGCAAGAGTTCCCTTGCCCGCATGTTGCTCCGTGGGGGTATATCAGTATAAAGGTAGAAGAAGCCATGATCGGAGCTTCGGTGGATGAGATTGGCGGAGAAGACATGTTCTTGTCTATCTGGTAGATCAGGGGGGTGGCAGCTGATCCGGAGAAAGCAAGCGGACTCCCGATGTTCCGTCGACTCCCAATGTACACTTGAAACATGCACATTTGGGTGGCGAGGGGGCGTTGTGGCCATCCGAAAACATGTCT
>NW_026962744.1:0-20000 GCF_032445375.1 Bacillus rossius redtenbacheri
GACGTCGTGTACGCCTTGAAGAGGCAGGGCCGCACTCTGTACGGCTTCGGAGGGTAGGCCAGCTGTGCCACACCTTACAAAACGGCCCTTTTCAGGGCCATCATACAGATTCAAGGAAGGTTGCAGTTACTGTTTCACCATGCAAACACAACACTCATAAAGGAGGGGGGAAAAAATAAAAAAAATAAATCCCACAACTAGTAGGCGTACAAAAACCTTGGCTAGGCAAACACACATATGAAAAAGTGCTTTTACATGGTGCAGAGGTAGCAGTTTCAACAGCCATGCCATGGAGTTAACAGTACGTGAATAACCAGGTTGACATAACTTACATTACAATGTGCATGCAGTGAATGTTGAGAGAGCAAGACTTTAATTCAAGCTAGCTTCGCAGAAGGAAATTTTTCAATATTTCTAGCAACTTCTGCAACTATCTGTTCAACCGCATAACATTGCTTAAAGGCAATGTGCACTGATTCATACTTAGGTACACCAAGTAATACACAAGGAAACTATTTATTTGTGTTCACATTGTTATCAACATCTTTTTAATTCTCTCATTACTATACATAACTGCCCACTGAAACATGTTGAAACAAAAAGAAACTTCAAAACAAGTGTGTGTGTGTGTGTGTGTGTGTTTTTTTTATTTATTTATATACATACATACATACATACATACATATATATATATATATATATATATATATTTTTTTTTTTCACTTTGAAACATGCAAGCCAACGCAAGACTAGCAACGCTGTACCCCCTCTTAAACCACAAGAGCAGCTTAAGTACACATAATGGCAAGATCCTCTACACAGCCTGCGTCCAACCTATAGTAACCTACGCATCCCCAGCATGGAGCTACGCAGCGCCAACACACTTGAAGAAACTACAAATCGTACAGAACAAATCCCTAAGAAGAATAGCGCAAGTTCCCATTTATGTCCCGATGCGCCTAATACACAAGGAACTTCGCATAGAAACACTGCACGCGCAACTCGTCAAGCAAGCCACTTCCTTTTACAAATCAGTCGAAACACACACCAATCCGCTCGTACACAACTTGGGACGATATAATCCTGAAGATGCCAGAAAATTCAAAAGACCGAAACACATTTTATGCGAAAAACCCCCGTAAACACTTAAAAAATACTCCGTCAAAATCAGTCGTGTTTTTCGCTCTCTCGCCAAGCCCGGGTCTGCGCTGATTGGCTGGTCCGCGCCGGTGGGCGGAGCCTAGGTGGGGGTACCCGCAGTCGGTTGCGGACTGGCGAGAGAACTTTCAGCCGAAAAACTCGTCTACACATTGTCACACTAAATTCCACATAACTTTTTAACTATAAACTCCACCGTCATGTTTGAACTGGCAATTTGTTCCTAAAACACTCACCATTATGAAACCGTATCCTGATTCAACAAATTTCACCACCCTGATTTAAGAAAACAACGAGAATCGCCGTTTCCCCCTTTTCAGTGCAATTATCCCTCATTCATTTTTAGTTTTCTCCCTAAATTATTGAAGTTTTGCAACCTAATTTTCCCCCCACTCACCCTGTCATCTACTCTCCAGCAGCTGTGCTCCATGTTCCCCGCCCTCCCTGGGGGCCGCCACAGAGACGCCGCCCACAGTGCCTGTCGGCGAGGGAGAGGGCGCCATGTTCCAGAGAGCTGCTGCCATGCCCACCCGAATTTTTAGTGTTTAAAAATTATTTTTACGTCATAATTTTTCTCCCCCCCCAGTGCTTCTAAACCACCCCAGTAGTGAAAAATATATGCATATATAATTGTAATTATTAATTATATATGCATATATATTAAATATTAAAAATTTTTCGCAACATAAATCTAAACCCACGACTTCACCCATCATCTTGTGGCTCAGAGACGCCGGCCATAGTGCCTGAGTGCACGAGCCCCTTTATTAGCCTAACCGGGCTAATAGCCATTAAACTTAGTTATAGAACAATGTAAATATGTGTTGTATTTTTAGTTGCAGGTCGCGCCAGCAGTTCCTGCCGCCCTCGAGATGCCGAGGCCTAAATTGCCACATTCGCTCGTGCCTGCCGAGCACATACGCCGCATGGCGTGCTCAAAATGGCTCTTCCAGAAATCCCATCTGGGAGAACCACAGATCCCATTCGCCCTCATCCGCTTCCTATCCCTTCGGGCCCTCGGTTGCGTTAACTTTTCACTCACAGGCAACAGGTTTCCTCCAGTGCGCTCGCTGGTTTACTGTTGTCTACCCTTTGCTACTCCCCATAGGCTGTCGGGGTGCAAATTCCGCACTCCTGCAGGCTTGACCGCGCCAGACGCACGTCGCCAGCTGCTTCCCCCTCCCTCACAGGAGAGTGAAGACAGCATAGGCAGTTACTCAGTTTATCAAATTAAGCGTATAGGTCCCACCTGGCACGCATCAATTCCCTCAGTCAAATCATTCCCATTTGGTTAGCAGGGCTCACAAACACTTCGGCTGTGTGAGACTGACTTCAGCGTGGAGGGGCTGTAGTCTAATTTAAAAAAAAAATTCCCGTCTCACTCATCTAGCGACAGCGGCACAGCTCAGACCTACGATGCCCCCCAAGACGAGCGGTAAGGCAGCCAAAAAGGCGGGCAAGGCCCAGAAAAACATCTCGAAGGGCGACAAGAAAAAGAAGCGCAAGAGGAAGGAAAGCTACGCAATCTACATCTACAAAGTGTTGAAGCAAGTTCATCCGGACACTGGCATATCATCTAAGGCCATGAGCATCATGAACAGTTTCGTGAACGACATTTTCGAGCGCATCGCGGCAGAGGCCAGCCGCCTCGCCCACTACAACAAGCGCTCCACCATCACCAGCCGCGAGATACAGACGGCCGTGAGACTGCTGCTGCCCGGGGAGCTGGCCAAGCACGCTGTCAGCGAGGGCACCAAGGCTGTCACCAAATACACCAGCTCCAAGTGAGCAGGTCTGGTGTGCACATGCTTACATAAACGGTCCTTTTCAGGACCAAGAACATGATCATGAAAGGAAATGCTTCTGCTGCTGTTCTACAATTCCCTCAATCCCTATGATAGTAAATGTAAGCTTAACCAAGGCAGAAATATTTTCATTAAAAAAAGTCTTTAAGACGCATGGTTTACTGGCTGAGATATATATATATATATTTTTTTTTTTGCTTACTTCTGTGGTCATTAGTACATTGCTACAAATATATTTATATATATAAAAAAATAAATAAAAAAATCCTTTCTATTTAATTTAGTTAGATCATATATCAATATTAATGGCAAAGACCAGTTGCATCGATTCACTTTGAAAATAATTCCATTTGTGCTAAAACTGGACACAGTAAAAAAAAAAAAAAAAAAAAAAAATATATATATACACACACACACACACACACACACATAATTCGAATTCATATTATGCTTAACTGCGTTTGAATTTGCAATCATGCACAAGATGTTTTGTACTTCGAAGTAAAAACAACATAATGTACTATTTAACTACCCACAGTACAAATGGATCCAAAAAAAAAGTGAATTTTCATGCAGACGAAAATGCTTACATTTATTCTATTTATATTAAGTACCCATTACTAACAGCTTATACTGGGTGGAATACAACAGTTGACATGATTTTACTTATATGGCAATTTAATATTTAACCAAAATTAATGGTAAACTAATATTTTAAAGTGTCATTTATGGCCCCTTACCTTCAGCATGTTTGCTTCCTTGCACACAAACGAGGACAAACACATCACCCAACTGAAAAAAAAAAAAAAATTTCACTTGCATCACAAATAATTTAAAATTTTTCACCACATGAAGTAAATATTTCGCAATAAAAAAAAATATAGCCCTAGGACTCGTGTGCACACCTTTTCTTCCCCACATCGCACACGCAAACAAAACTTCCAAATTATTACAAAATCACTCGATTATTATACATACATAAACACACATGTATTTTCCGAATAAGTGAGAAATGCAGGCCGATGAAAGTCAAATTTCGTTTCGGAAATTAAATCTCGCACAACTACCGACACATAACCAAACTTGCGTACATTTACATAGCATTAACCCTCTAAATAATAAACAAATGAAAGCAGAAAAAACAACATCGCTACCCACCGCGCGCGCTCCTGGCGGCGGGAGTAGGAACTACTTTGCACACAGACCGACATAGCCCCCTGCCAAAAACAGTAAAATAAATAATATATATAAGTCTTTTGGCGGGAAAAAATTTCTCAACCGCCTGGGAGCACCCTAGTGTGTGCCTGTCTTTAGGTTATGTTACTTTTAACTTCATTTTCTACAGGCAGACGCGAGGGTGCTCGCCCATTATTTTTATTTTTTTAAATTCTTTCCTACCTTTGGTGTGCCATGCAAGAATTTATCGTCAAAATGGCGGCCCCGAGTGCAAATTTCTCGTCTGCACTGCTGGCTGGATGATTATGTGATGTTTTGAAGGAGGGTGTTTTTTTTTTTGTTTGGATTTTGTGTGAGGGGGGGAGGGGGCTGGGCTAGCTTTTTTTTTTTTTTAAATTTTCTAAACATTCATCTCTTATGTAACAGTGTTCAGCATTAAAAAATTTAAAAGAAGAGGCACTTACTCATCAATTTCAAAACAGCCTATGAAGAAAAATAAAAAAAATTTAAATTCATTCCAGTTTTATACATTCATGATTTGATCACATGTATAACTTTTCTTTTTTATTACCTTATTTAATTTTATTATTATTACTACTATTGCTGCTACAACCTAGAAGATACCTCAGTGATACTAATACCTGCTGGTAAAGTTAAAGGTTTCACCTTTCTTTCTTTAAACATATCACAATACCTTTCTTGAGTTAAATATTATCTAATGGCTTTAAGAAGTTATGGTAATGTTCATCAGTTATAGAGTGTGGGTTTGTGTGTGTGTGTGAGAGTGTATTTTGAAGAGGGCTTTGGTGGTTGGGATGGTGAGGGTGGTGGGTGTTGTGTGGGGGGAGGGGGGGGGGGGGGGGGGAAGTAAAAGAGTGTTCATTACACGATTTCTCCTGTTGTTTGTAACAATCACACCTGGTATAGCTATTTCGAGTGGCAAATACAAACTGCAAAAAAAAAACATCTATATCATTGCCAACGGCCATATCACGATGAACACACCGGTTCTCGTCCGATCTGGTTGTAGTGCGCGCGAAAATCGGTGCCGCGATTTCCGCAATTTTTCGTATATAAAGTGCCGCGAGTGCTATTTTCGGGTGTGATTCGTGTTCCTCAAACACCTGTGCATGCGCACAATTGAAGGTAAGACGCGGCTTTGCCGAAAAACATTATAAACAGTGTTTAAAATATTCGTTAATGTATGTAAACAAACAATCTAGTTCAACCATAGAGCATGACTCTCATAGAAGCAATCTTTCGGGCGGGTGTGTTCCCATATCGACTTCTATTACTGATAAATTAATTGGAGCACCCCATACCTCTTCTGAAAGCAACATGGCGACTTGTATTAATATAAATACAAATAATTTAAATGATATGGATAACTCTAACCAAACCATGTACGAACTGTACTGCCCAGCAATGGGGGTAACTGTTGACAACGATTCTGTTTTCGGACATTTCGGCAACTTATTTCAAGTCGGTGTCCAAGACGACAAGAATATAATGTGTCGCATCCATTTGAGGCCCATTGAACAGGACGATCTGTCTCAACACCCATTTATTATTGCTGATAGAAAAACCTATCAACCCAGATTTTTTCATAAAGACCAAGAAATCCCAGACATTATTTGCGAGGATGATTTTCACAAATATTTCGTGTGCTACCAGGAAGAGCACATGTCTCGATCACCAACCAGCCCCGCTGCTGACCGCCAGAGTCCCCCGGGGGTTCGAACACCGCCACCAGCACAGGGTATCCCCAACATGGAGTGGCAGGAAGTCAGCAGAGGGGGAATCAATAAAAGGTGCTTCGCCCAAATGGACAACAGCCCAAGCAAGGACCGAGCAACAAAAACAAATCGTTACCACACACTGAGCGAGGAAGAGGACGACTTCCAGACAGCGACAGCTCAACCTGATGCACCTGTCAACCCCCCCAACACAGTTACACCCACGCCCACCTCGCACAGTACCACCAAGGCACATAAACCTCCGCCGGGCAAAGCTGGCCCAGCGATACCAGAAAAATTTGCCCCCAACAAGTTCCCGATGCCACCTGTGACGGTGAAAACTGGCATGAACCAGGCGTTCCACCAATACAAGCCGGCTCTCAAACAGTTAATGAAAAATGACTACGCCATCATTGTGACAAAGCACAATGTAAAGATAAAGACTGCCACCATCCCAGACCAGGAAAACCTAATAAAATTCCTTAAAGAAAAGAACTTTGAATGTTTCACACACCCGCGCCCAGACCAAAGGAACTCTCGATTTGTCATCCGAGGACTGGATGTCGACTACGACCAGGACGAGCTTGCTGCCCAAGTACGCTCCCTCGGTCTTGATGTTGCATCAGTGAAACGGATGGACCGGCGTACTCCAACTGGGGAGGACATCCCAGTGCCGCTGTTCCTCATTTCGCTCAATGGAACTGCCCAGCTATCCCCCATCCTCGGCCGCCACTACCTGGACCACATGGAGGTCAGGTTCGAGGCCTACCGAGGACGCCAGGAAATTCAACGCTGCGTGCAATGTCAACGCTGGGACCACTCCATCCACCTCTGCTGGATGAAGCCCAGATGCGTGCGGTGCCCGGGCGCCCACCCTTCCACGGAGTGCCCCAACGTTTCAGATGCCCCACCACACTGCGCCAACTGCGCGGACCATGACCTCCCGGCCAACATGCACATCGCCGCCTCCAAGGACTGCCCAGTCAGGCTGTCCATGCTGAATGCTAAGGTAAACCGCACAGCACAGCCACAACAAAAACTGCCCACCACCACCAGCTTCCCCCCACTTCCTCCCCCAAGAAACACATTCGCAAGCCAACTGAAAACATTCAAAACACAAGCAATAACCACACCAACCCACGACACACCACTGCCACAAGCCACTCAACTCCCAGCTCGCGTCACTCGCGTTCCTTCTAACTCAATGCCTCGTCATGCCAGTTACAATCATCCACCCCCTAAAAATCAACAAGCTAATGCTGAACCCAATGTCCTAAACGAATTTGCCGAATTGATTAAGTTAATTAAAGACCTCAACTTGCTGAAATGGGTTCCCTTTTTACTAGATGCCATCCGGAAATTTAAATCATCGCAGAACCAAGACGAGAAGTGCACAGTGATTTTCTCCGTCCTTAGTGCAATTGCCAATGCCCTCCCTTAAAATCATTATCTGGAATAGCAACAGCATCGCCAACAAGGCAGCCGAGTTCAATCATTTCATTTCACTCCACAAACCAGACCTGGTGTTCTTGGCGGAAACCTGGCTCAGGGCTGGCGTTCCGTTCACGGTGCCGGGATATGTGACGCATCGGGCCGACCGGTTGGGTGGCAAACAGGGGGGCGTGGCTCTTCTTGTGCGCCAAGCTTTGTCGCACCATAGGCGCCAAACGCCTCAATTGCAGCACATGGAAGCGGTAGCAGTTCGGCTGCATACGAACCCCACGCCCTTTACTGCCGTGGCCACTTACATCCCACCAACCACTCCATTCCCGGCAGAGGACCTCACCAGCCTTCGCCGGCTCGACTCACGCATCATACTGGCGGGTGACTTCAATGCCAGGCACAACTCCTGGGGCTGTCTCCGCAACAATTATAAAGGTATCGCCCTCCGCAAATACCTGAAGGAAACCACCTTAGTACTACATGCCCCTGACACGTTCACGTACCACCCACACTCCCATACTGGCAGCCCCAGTGTACTGGACCTGGTGATAGGCACATGCCTACCCAGAGTCAATCCCCTCAAAGTCTGCACCGACCTGACATCAGACCACTACCCTGTCATAGGGACAATTGACACCACAGTCACCCCTACTTCCACAAACACCATCTACGATTTCAAACAAGCTGACTGGAAAATGTATCGAACAGCTATGGACCAGCAGCTAGATCTGCAACATAAAGCCCGCACAAAGGAGGAACTTGACCAACATGTTCTTCACTTTGCTGACACCATTATCACCTCAGCCGCCCTCCATATCCCCAAAGTAAAACCGCACCCACTTGGAATACCACTCCCAGCCCACATCAAGACACTCATCTCGTACCGCAACAGGGCTCGGAGCCGATGGCAGCGTACCCGCCTACAGCCAGACAGGGACGACTACAATGCTCTGTTCCGACGGTGCAGAGTGGCCGTTGCTGAATGGAGGTCGGCGGGCGAAGTCAAAAAGCTCGACGCGCTGTCACTCGCAAATGGTTCGGTCTGGCGCTTCGCGCGCAGTCTCCGCGCCGCCAGGTCATCGATCCCGCCCCTAGAGGTGGACGGTGGCATGGCGGAGTCGGCGACTGACAGGGCGGAGTGCATGGCAAACCACTTTGTGAACTCATTCGCACCAGCACCCATACCACCTCACATCTCCAAGCTCCCCACACACTATCAACCCCCTCCGCCCCCAACGCCAGGCTCCCTCAAGACAGCTACGCCCAGGCAAGTGAGGAAGGAGATAGACCGCGTGCGTCATAACGCCGCTCCAGGCCCGGATGAAGTCACCCCACGCCTCCTCAAATCCATCTCACGCAAAGCACTCATCTACCTCACCAACATAATCAACAGCATTCTCATTTCAGGTCACTTCCCACGTCCATGGCGTGAGGCCACGGTAGTACCCATATTCAAGGGAAAAGGTGCATCCAATCGGCCGGCATCGTACCGTCCCATCGCCCTGCTCTCAGTGATATCAAAGGTAGCGGAGCGCATAGTTCTGGCCAGGCTGGAAGCGGAAGTAGCCCGGCTACAACCGCTGCCTGAATTCCAGTTTGGCTTCCGACGTCACTTATCAACACAACACGCATTAGCTCACGTCACCGACCAAATCACCCTCAGTTTCACACAAAGGACCCATACCGGCATGGTGTTGCTAGACCTGAGTCGTGCATTCGATACTGTCCACCATCACGCCCTAATCCTCAAGCTGGCCTTTCTGGGATTAAACCCTGCTCTTCGCTGCATCCTTCACTCTTTCCTGGAAGCCCGCACGTTCTGCGTACGGGTGGAAGGGTCCACTTCATCCTCTAGAGAGATCACTGCAGGAGTCCCTCAAGGGTCCACGCTCTCTCCCCTATTATTTTCCCTATATTCTCATGACATTCCCAAGCCCCCCGAATGCACGATTGTCATGTACGCGGATGACACCGCGCTGATGGTTAGACACCATGACCCCGTCCTTATTAAAGCCAGGCTGACCGCGGCCATCAACATAGTTAATCATTACTTTATGTCCTGGGGCATTCTCCCTAACCCCGCCAAAACCGAAGCCATTTTCTTCACCAGGCGACGCCCCCGCCTGCCACCCACACTGTTTGTGGGGGGCGCAGTGATAAAATGGAGCGATTCAGTGAAATACCTCGGTGTCACACTGGATCGCACATTGCGCTTCTCCCCGCACTTTTCGTCTGCCACTGCCCGGGCCTATCGCGCTTTTAACTCGATCTCCTCCCTCCTCCGCCCCCACAGCCCCTTGCCTGACCAGGACAGAGTGCGCCTCTTCAAGGCGTACATTGTCCCTATTTTACTGTATTCCTCTGTAATATTTGCCCATGTCCCCGACATCCGATTCCACCAAATAAAAACATGTTTCAATAAGCTACTCAGAGCAACACTCGGGAAATACAGACATGTAACTAACACACAATTACACGACCTTGCAGGCACACTATCACCACGCCAACTAGTCATTAAATACACAGACAAATTTTTCACAAAAGCATCACAACACCCGTCTACACTCATACAGAACATTGGACAACACAACATCACACGACCACACCCACATAAACTAATTACAGACTACCACCCAGGCAGGCCACCCTGACTGGGCAGAAGAAGAAAATCCTCCAACCAGCCACAAAAGTGTACAGTGCTACGGACATCCACCAAAGTGCCGTGCATCGAGACTGCAAATGAACGCCAACCAAAGCGACATAGATTCAAAAGTGCAACTTATGTAATATAGTGTACAATAGTGTAATATATAAGCTGCAAGCATAACTAAACCTACTCCCAAACTGTTCAGTGAAAAATATGTAACTATGTGTATGTAAATATCAATAATAATTTCTCTGTAAATATATTTCAACGTGTATGATCATCAGAAAACATTGAGCCCACAGGCTCCAGAACATTACAGAGGTTTTTTTAAACTTTTCCTCCTAAAAACAATTATTAAATAAATGTAAATGTATATAAGAAGTGTTGTATAATGTCTATAAACTATGGAAAAAGAGCACAATGTGCTGGCGTTCCACTATGTATACCTATGTAAATATCAATGTATGCAAACATCGCAATAAAAAGCTTTTGAATTTGAATTTGATTTGTCCGATCACCGAAGTTAAGCATCGTCGAGCGTGGTTAGTACTTAGATGGGTGACCGCTTGGGAACACCACGTGCCGTTGGCACTACTATTTTGCACCCTACAGAAAAAAATTTTTTTTTAAAAATTTCAATTTTAAATTTTTTTTTCCCCCACAATCACCACATTTCCCCCCCCCCCCCCCTAACACACACACACACACACACTCACTCTCTATCAATCAATCAATCAATCAATCAATCAATCAATCAATCACTCACTCACTCACCCACCCAGCAGCAGCTGTGAATCTTTGCATGTGTATACCTCATACAAAATTCAAAGTGAAAAAATAAATAGATAAGTGTATATGTATGTATGTATGTATGTATGTATGTATGTATGTATGTATGTATGTATGTATGTATGTATGTATATATGTATATATATATATATATATATATATATATATATATATATATATATATATATATAAACACACACACACACACCTATTTTGAAGTTTCTCTGTTTCAGTGGGCAGTTATGTATAATAATGAGAGATTCAAAAAGACGTTGATAACAATGTCATCAATGCCTGTTTAGTGTGCTCATTTGTTGGATGGTCGGCAGCAATACTAGAGGTGGTACAGCTGTAACCTGTAAAATTGTACCTGCAATGTGTTGTGTATGGAAAAAAATAAAAATTATATCATCTAAATTTTTGTTATCCAACAATAACCTTCCCATCAATGCATGATGTCACAGTAGCCATAGCTCTACTCTTTCTGCCATATAACATTGGGGGAAAAAAAAAAAAAAAGGAGCTATTAGAATAATAACAAAAGATAAAAAATCATCTAACTGCAGACCAAAATTCAAAAAACTTAAAGTCCTGACTGCCATAAATGAATACGTTCTAGAAACTTTTTATTCATTCTTAAGAAAAAGAAGAAAAAAAAAATTATTATTTTTTTTTTTTTTTTTTTTTTTTAGATATTCGCACATAGGTATAACACCAGAAATGCTAGTAAATTGAGGATAGTTGAACATAACACTAGGCGATTTGAAAATGGACTAAATTACTTGGGAGTAAAACTTTACAACTTAATATCACAGAAAATAACTAAAACAATTTACCAGTATTAAAAAAAAAAACAGTAAAAAAAATTCTTCTAGAATATCCTACCTACCCTCTGAAGCTATTCTTTAATTTGATTGATAATAGAGAAATTGAACTGTTAATTTGTTGAATGGACTTGTGATAACAGCTGCTTCATGTTTTGCATAAAGTTAAATTGTGTAACATGTTATGTATTTTTTTTTTTTGAAATTTTTTTTCTTGGTAACTTGCATCATGTAAATATTAATTGTCTGCACATACATGTTCTATATCCCGGAGCCTTGACTCCACGTGGGATCAACAGAACAAAAATACAAAAAAAAAAAAAAAATCCAGCTCACTAATCTAGGTGCATTTTGCTAACAATATTTGGAATATATATATATATTTTTTTTTGTGTAACATGCAAATTCTGTATTATTCTGCACACATTATTTATAATCTTCTATCATTTTCTTAGATAATAACTATTAATTCATAAAATAGATTGTGTGTGCATAACCTCCTGGAAACATTTGCACTTACCTCCTACTTTACTTTTTCATTTAAGCAATCCTATTCGCATGTATACACTTAGGTTGCAGCATCGAAATTGTGTAAAATTCAAAGTGTGTATTGCCTGAAAAAAAAAAAAAAAAAAAAAAGACATACCAAATATTTGCATACAGCGACACACTACATATTTGCACACAGTGGAGTTTTGCGGTAATTAACCTAGCACAATTTACCACACGCAATCACACGCCCGCGATGAGATAACACACTCGCTGTTTTCCTGTTGACCGGCACGAGGAGTAAGAAAAATTGATATTTACACGAGCACACACTCCCACACTAGTCACAACGTCGGTCATCAAGTTGTGTTGAAAATTCCTGTAGCCTCTGTTTTCCCAAATGATTTCACTTAAAATTTCATTTAACAAGACCATAAACAAATTTACAATACTAATTTCTTAAACAAACACTTCAGCGAACAAGTGACTGTCGCATTCATTACAAAGCTTACAACTTAACAGATGTTTCCGATGTGAAATAAAATAAGAAAATGTTTTACAACCAACCTAGAACATTTAGTCAAAACGTTTTTGTCCTGGTTTATGATTATTTTCCGTGACATGAATGTTTCAAAACTAATAAAAATACGAATGCAGCCAAATATAATGAAGTTAGCACATAAAAGACGACTTAAAATATTTCATTTTTCGAGAATTGGCAGAGCAAGAACGCACAGGTCCAACGGAAATTTCTTTAAAGATAAACGACCATCGGACAAAAACACCCCCTCCCCTCATCCTCAAAAATACGTGAATAATATACTTTTTCAATTATATTTTTATCGTTTTTTTTTTTTTTTTTTAATATACTCATTAAAACTTCAAAATAAGCAGGTACTCGTGTGTTTTTCTCTCTACAATGTACCTGATCTCGGTGCGTAAACCTACATCATTTAGAGATGGAATTAATGTACACATACAAGTAAAATTTTGTTCCATTGTAAAATTGAGAGAAAGAAGGTTTTCCAAACGCATTAAGTATGGAGACTTTAAATAAGATTACGAGCTTATAAATGTTTGCAACGAAATAAAGTGACCATGTATCTGCAATTTCAAAAATATTTTTGCTCTGCTAACCTCACATGCAAGCAAGTAAAAATAACCTCACAACTTACTTACCTCTCTCAATTTCGCAGTACCAAAACATAGAAGGGATAAATAGGATAGTTTTTATTCGAAATCCTGCAAGAGTTTTAATTTTTATTAAAATATTTCTCCAATGTAGCATGTGTGTGGAATACTTCATCAGCAACTTGCATCTGCACCTTGAGTGAATTGAAGGGCAGCCAGTTTTAAAAGCTAAACAGAAACTGCACTCTTGAGAATGCATCAGATCCAAGTGAAATGCTTGTTGTGTGTACAGTTAAAAGTTTTATTATTCACACAATGAAAATGTAAACAAAATTTACTCACAATAATAATCACATCATCCTTGGAGGTGCACGAAGAAAGCCATTCCAGGTGGCACTGAACAAGGTGATTTGCTAGTGCTTCCACAGCAAACAGCCTTCATGAAATTATCTCCACATTTTCAGCATACTATACACTAAAGTATACCTAAGTTAATTTAACCATTTTCAAGTGATTCCAGCACAAATTACGTATTTGATTCCTTGAATAACATCTGCAAATGAAAAGTTCCCTGTTTGGTGTAGCAGTAAATTTAAACAGCTCGCAGTGCAAATTAAACAGTGCAGCTGCCATAAAAAAATTACACTATTAGTGGAACTGCCCATTATGTCATCGTAGACTGCTGACATTTAGAAAACATTGAAAAATCAGTGCTAAAGAAGCCCTACATTACTTTCGCTGTCCAAAGTGCGCTGCTCCCTACGTGAGCAAGGCATCGAGAATTTTCTGAACCGTCCGCAACCAGAAAATTGGGTAACCAGATATTTGCAGTGAGAAAAATTTTATTTTCACTTTGCTCTTGCATTCTGTAGGATCAGTCTCGTCATGGCAGATACCGCAGCAGCGACTGCAGCACCAGCTGTTGCCCCATCACAGGCAGCTTCCCCGAAGAAAGGCAAGGCTGCGTCGAAGAAGCCACGAGCCAAGCCCGCGCACCCGCGCACATCTGAAATGGTGGCCTCTGCGATCAAGAGCCTCAAGGAAAGGGGCGGCTCATCACTGCAAGCCATCAAGAAATACGTCGCCTCTACCTACAAAGTAGATGCGGAAAAGCTGGCACCTTTCATCAAGAAATACTTGAAGGCAGCAGTGGCTAGCGGCGAGCTTGTCCAAACCAAAGGCAAGGGTGCGTCTGGCTCCTTCAAGCTGGCTTCAGGGACCACCGGTGCTCCGGACCAGCCCAAGGCTCCAAGCGGCAAGCGTGGTGCAGCTGCCCCTAAGGAAAAGAAGCGATCCGTAGCCAAGAAGGCAGCGGTGGGCAAGAAACCAGTCAAGAAGACTCCGCCTACAGCAGAAAAGAAAAAAAAGGCAGCAGCTGCAACCCCCAAGCCCAAGAAGGCACCTTCAAAGGCAAAAAAGGTGTCCAAACCTCCCACGAAGAAACCCCGTGCTCCAAAGCCAAAGAAGGTTGCCCCAAAGAGCAAGTCGCCCAAGAAAGCAGCCCCAAAGCGGAAATGAAGATGCCAGCAGGACCGCTGGCACTTTCTGTGGCACTGTACCACCTTATCGGCCCTTCTAAGGGCCAACAATACTAGTCATGAAGGTATCAGTTGTTGCAATCATTGCCTCCTATAGCCACACCTCTGCCGTTAGGTAAAATTCTGGTTAAAAAATTTCTTATGGTATTTGAAGCGGGGGAAATAAATAAATAAATAAAGAAATTTATCAATTACATTGTGTGTATAGTTTAGGTGCAAAATTATTTAAAGTTTTTAAGCAGGAAAACGTCTTACAAACATCTCACTCTTATTTCAGCATATATATATATATATACACATATATACACACACACACACACATATTTTTTTTGTAAGGATTAGGTCTCAGGGTATTAATGGTGAACTTTATGCTGCTGCTGCTGCTGCTGCTGCTGCTGCTGCTGCTGCTGCTGCTGCTGCTGCTGCTGCTGCTGCTGCTGATGGTGCTGCTACTGCAGACAGGCACTGTTTGAAGAGTTTTTATTTCCTATGCAGAATACATTGCATTGTGTGCAAATCTTTTGTGTACAATATAAACAACCACCTCAAAACACAGACACTATAACTGTGTTTTTCCAAATTCTTATTAATGTAATATATTATTGGCTGGGTAAAGGTCAACGACAGCTAATAGGTACAAAAAGCCAGACAACTGTTTTCCTTTCAAATTTGACAGTTATTTTTAGCCCTAATAAGGGCTGTTTTTTTTTTCCCCCTTGCAAAAAAAATGGCAAGGAACTCAAGCACGCTCGCCACGGATACGCCGGGCAAGCTGGATGTCCTTGGGCATGATGGTGACCCTCTTGGCGTGGATGGCGCACAAATTGGTGTCCTCGAAGAGCCCCACCAGGTAAGCCTCGCTGGCCTCCTGCAGCGCCATGACGGCCGAGCTCTGGAAGCGCAAGTCTGTCTTGAAGTCCTGGGCGATCTCTCGCACCAGGCGCTGGAAGGGCAGCTTGCGGATAAGCAGCTCGGTACTTTTCTGGTAGCGCCTGATTTCTCGCAGCGCGACAGTGCCAGGGCGGTAGCGATGTGGCTTCTTCACTCCCCCCGTGGCCGGCGCGCTCTTGCGAGCCGCCTTGGTGGCCAGCTGCTTGCGCGGCGCTTTGCCTCCAGTAGATTTACGAGCCGTCTGCTTCGTGCGCGCCATCGTGGTCCGTCTGCGCGTGCTGTAAAAATTTCAACAGTTTTGTTAAAGCTGTGGTGCACTGCGATTGGCCCGGCATCTCCATTGGCTGGCGAGAACAGCCAATCACAGCACAGAAGTCGATCCATAGAAACTAACGACAGAGGCGGCCGAGCAGCAGATTCAACCTAGCCTCCGAGCTGATCGGACGTCGGAGTGCGGCCTTGCCTCTTCGCTTCGCGTCGCGTCACCAGTAGCTCGTGGACACATGACTGGCAGCCGACCCGGGGAAGATTTTTAAATTCCTTAAGGGTCACCTCGAGCCTAGCCTGTTAAGGTCAGCGGCGAGCCAGTCATCCAGCGTATAGGGACACACGTTTAATAGTTTAACTGCACACAACACAGGTTTTTCAGTGGAGTTCCGTCTCTCCGACGACCAGGCCTCAGGGCCAGCCCTTGAGGGGGTCGGGGTCATGCCCGCGCAGGACATCCCTACCATTTCCCTTCCGGAAAACCTACCACCCGGCGCAGCCTTAGTTCAGTACGACGGCGGCAGTTTCCAGGTCACTGTGCCTGAACAGACTGTTCAAACTGACACCTCCCAGGACGTTACCAACATGGAAACAATTGAACAAACCCCCGCACAGACTGAACAGCCGCCTCCCGGCACAGTTAATGTCTCACAAGCAGCTTACTCCTCGTACTTGGAATGGCTGCGTAGCATGGAACGTAAGAAAAATGAACTGGAACGGAGAGAGGAGGAAAGAGGAGAAACAGAATGGCAAGAACAACGACAAAGACAGAGGAAAGTTCCGCTCGCAGCCAGGACTCGTACCATCGCGGTTTCGAACCGTTTCGCGGCGCTAGCTGAGAGCGCCGGCCCCCCGCCCGCGGCAGGGACCACCCACGCACTTATCGCAGACGCCGGCGCAGACGCCGCGTCAGCACCGCTTATCGCGCCCACCCAGGGCGCGCACAGACACGGCGAGACGACCGCCTCTCCCAGCACGCCGCGCGCCAACAAACCGAGAAAACACTCACTGAGGCTGATTGTTCCAGACCAAAGTCTGTACAACCAGCTCGTGTCGCGCATGAGAGTGCTGGCCCCCGGGGGCGCGCAGATTTCGCTCGTTCGCGAGGGGCTGCAAATCTCGTGTGAGCACGAGCAGGCCTACAAAGCACTAAAAACGTATCTTGACTCTGTTCCAATACCCTATTTCACCTATAGTACAGCCTCAGAACTTCCGCAAAAAGTTGTTATTAAGATGCCCCGCTCAACCCCAACTGAAGCCATCAAAGAGGACCTCGAGGCGCGCGGCTACACTGTCCTCGACGTCTATCAATTTAAAGCTAAATGCTCGGAACCTGCCGACCCCACAAACACCTGGGAGGAACCACTGCCCCGTTTCTGTGTGACTGCCTCAAAAAATGACACACTGCCGCTGCTCACCACTCTCAAAGTCGTCAACATGACAAAAGTTGAAGTGACACAGTACAAGAAACGCGTAACAGATGTAGCCCAATGCATGAACTGCTGGCAGTTCTTGCATACTAAGAATTTCTGCAGATTGGCCACTCGTTGCAAACACTGCGCCGGGCCCCATACCTACGCCGCCTGCCCCAACTTGGGCAAAAATCCCAACTGCGCCAATTGCAAAGGCAAGGGAGTGCACGAGGGCAACTCAAAGCTCTGCCCCGAATACCTGAGGCAAGTCCAGTTCAGACAAAATGTTGCGTCTTCGCACGCTGAGCCCGCTCTGCCTCGTGCACCACAGGATTCGCCAGCAAATTTCCCGCAGCTTCCTGCTCGCGCCCCGGCGCAACTTGTTCGTCCCACGCTTTCTTTTGCGCAGGCGGCACTCAACCCCCCGCAAACACAAACACGAAACATACAGCTTCCTATTCCCATGAAAAACCCGCCGATCCAGCCCACCGCAACTCCAAAATCACCCCCCTCCCCTCCATCCCTCCCCACCCCCGGACCATCTCCCTCAGGCGACTGCGCTGGCATCCAATCCTCACTTTCCGACCTCCGAGACCTCATGAATTTCCTCCGTGACGCCAACTTCGTGGCCTTTATGGCCCACATGAAACCTTACATGCTCCTCGCCAACTCAGTCGCCGACTCATCCATGAAGACCCTCCTGCTCGTGCAGGCCCTGACGACTTTCATGGGCTGCGAGTAATGGTAGTACATCCCGCAGCAGCGCATCCTGGCTCCCTTTCCCTGCTCTACTGGAACGCCAATGGCATATTTAAACAGTTATACGAGCTGGAGCGCGTATTAGAGATGTACGGCGTGGAGGTGGCCCTAATTAATGAAACTTTTCTTAAACCTAATAAACGTTTAATAATTAAAAATTATATTACTTACCGCACAGACAGAGTAACTCAAGGCGGAGGGACACTAATTTTAATACACAACAGAATACCACACCATTTAAATAAAACAATTTCAACTACCAATATAGAAAACACCTCTATAAATATTCGCACTCAAACAGGCCACATAACTTTAGTTGCAGCATATAATCCGCCTAACAAGCCCTTACTAAACGAAGATTTAAATAAATTAATTGATCAACCATACCCTTTTATTATAGCTGGCGATTTAAACGCCAAACATACGCAATGGCATAGCAGGTATATTAATGTCAAAGGGAACAGACTTGCTCATCACTCCACACTAAATAAATACACAGTTCGAGGCCCGCTCACCCCAACTTTTTATCATGCAAATTTAAATCACCAGCCAGATGTTTTAGATTTAATACTCACTAACATTGAACACTTAAATATTGAAATGGAAGTGCTCCCAGAACTAGATTCAGATCACCTGCCCGTTCATTGTCTTCTGGAAGCGAACATCTTAAAACACCCAAATGCAGTCCTTTGTAAAACACCTGTAGTTGACTGGGAAAATTTTAAAATAGAAACAGAGGAACTATTTGTCAATAATTTGGAAATAACATCAGCTGAACACGTAGACTCTGCCGCGGAACTAATTCAAAGTACGCTAATAAATACTCTTAAAAAACACACTAAATTCCTAAACAGGCGAGAATTCCTTAAACAAGCATTCCCGGAGGCCGACCTCCTACTCACTAATAAACGACACGCGCGACACGTTTATCAAAAACACCGCACTAAAGAAAACAAAGATAAATATTTCTCCTTGAAAAAACAATTAAAAAACACTCTTAACAAATTAAAAATAACTAACTGGGAGAACTTCATGTCTGAACTTTCCGACCATATGAATAAATTTTGGAAAATTTCAAAAATATTAAGAAACAAACATAAAAATACTAATTCTAACCCAATTCAAGCACCGACAGGAGAAATGCTGTACGAACCAGACGATAAAGCAAATGCAATAGCAGATAGCTACGAGGAGCAATTTTCACCTAATAATGATTTAGGGGACCCACAATTCACACAAGAGGTGCTTGCAAACTTAAATAATTTCCAACAGGCCCCAGTAATTTCCAATCCAGATTTAATTACACTTCCAGAATTACTCACAATTGTAAAACGCGTTAAAGAAAATAAAGCCCCAGGACATGATAAAATTACATATAAATTAATTAAAAACCTGCCAGTAAATGCACTCCTTGCCATTTTAAATCTATTTAATGCTATTTTGACTTATCAACATTTTCCGCAGATATGGAAAACTGCAAAAATTATCACTTTACCTAAACCTGGAAAACCTCCTACAATTCCTACCAACAGACGGCCAATATCTCTCCTTAGTTCCATTAGTAAATTATTCGAGAAATTACTACTTTCAAGACTACAATTTCATTCTGTAGTACACAATATTATCCCGGATACACAATTTGGTTTTCGCTCAGCACATTCTACAGTTCACGCACTCACAAAATTTACTACAGAAACCATGGCTGCCATGCAGAAAAAAGAATTCACAATAGCAGTATTCCTAGATGTCGCCAAAGCTTTCGACAAAGTCTGGATACCTGGTCTGATACAAAAATTAATTTCTTTCAATTTTCCTGATTGTTACATCAAATTACTAACCAGCTATTTTCAGGATAGGAAATTCTATGTTACCATTGACAAAGGCCATTCTTCCACTCGCTCCATCACTGCTGGAGTACCTCAAGGCTCTGCCATT
>NW_026962744.1:25000-42500 GCF_032445375.1 Bacillus rossius redtenbacheri
CTGCATGAATGTCTCTGGTTAAAAATTCAGTTCCCGTCTCACTCACTCACTCACTCACTGAGTTGTTAGCTGTTCGTGCAGTGAGCATGTAGTTTCTGCTCTGCCACAGTGAGCATATTCAGTTAGATTTCCACCCCCAGTTTTTACGACCGCGTCGTGCGACGGATAGGCTTGTATATATGAGTGTGTGACACCCAGAGGCGCAGCGCCTCGTTGCCTAGCCGCGGCCCTGGCTAACTGAGTCCCAGGGTCGTAGGTCAGTGGGTGCTCCACTCCCTTCCTTTGTGGTAGGCGTTCCGTAATAATTCCCTAGATTCAAATTTTTTCGTAAAAATGGCAACAGGCCAAGTTAGCCAAATGGACATCACTGCTAGTGACCGAGCAGGCGTTAAAAGGTCCAGCAATGAGCTAGATGACCGCGCGGCCAAATATCTCAGTATAGGTCAGCAGCCAGGGCCCTCACATGCCCCCCAGTTGCCAGACAACTGCATGGCAACAGCACCGGCTGACACGGCCTTGCCGGCACCGGTAGCTGATAGCCAAGGCACACAATCTCAACCTCAGACACAGGCGGACCCCCCCATCTACAAGTCCGCCCCCATAACAGTGTGGCACAATGCAAAAGTGCCCTACGAATGCTTGTACGACAAGCTCATGCAACACCACATCAAATTCATGGCAAAAAACACTCAGAGGGGTACTATGTACCACTTCGCTTCAGTCCCCATGTATCATGAGGGACTTAGAATCATCTCAGAATCCGGGGTCGAATTCTTCGTAACCCGCGCACCAGAGGACAAGCCCCTCAAGTACGTCCTCAAGGACATTCCTGCCGGCACCAACATCAGCCGCATCACCAGCGACCTTCTGGCGCAACATGTCCCTGTCGTAGTCATTCATCAAATGTATGACTTCAACAGGCGCGCCCTCAACATGTTCCTGCTGGATGTGCCGCAGGGCAGCGAAGATAAAATCAACCAAATTAAATATGTATTTGGACTCAGAGTACGCATTGTCGACTACCTGCACCCAAATGCGCCATTGCAGTGTGGCAACTGCTGCCAGCTCGGACATGTGTCTAAGCAATGCCATTTCAGGATCGCGTGCCCCCAGTGTGCAGGGCCGCACAAGCACAAACAGGGCTGCTCAAATCCGCCAAAATGCGTAAACTGCCAACAGGGCCACAATGCCAGATTCAGGGGCTGCCCTGAGTACCTCAAGGCCATGGCTCGTCGCCGGCCTAGGGACAGAGGCGCCCCCAATCTGCGGCAGACTGCCCCTAATAATAACTATTACCAACATACAAGACAACCGGGCAGGCAGGCACCACAACCACAACACACACCATCTCGACAAGCTAACCATCAGGCGGACAGTGATGGCTGGCAACAAGTCCGCCATGGTCGAAGGGCCAGAAGTCTGCCAAGAGAGCAGCACTGGCCAGCCCAAACCAACAATAGGTTTCAAGGCCTCGACGAAGAAGACTACCCCGATGCACTTGCATGGTCCCCGCGTCAACAACGAGGGCAGAGGCAAAGAAACGCCAGAGCTGCGTACCACAATCACACGCAGCAACCCCAGCAACAGCAACAACGCAGACAAGAGCCACGCAGACCAGCACAGCAGCCTAAGAACAGTGAGCCGCAGCAAACGCGGCTGACTGAACTGCAGGCTGCACTGCGTGAAAATGCCAGGCAAACTGCACCAACTCAGCAACCTGCCCCGGCGCAGCAACATCCTGCCACCGCTGTTGCTGCCAGCCAGCCTGTTCCAGTTCCAGTTGCCCAGCCGGCGCAACCAATAACTGCCAACCTCCCGCTGCCACTGCCCCCAATGGAGGTTACGCAAGCGCAGACAGACACTAACTTCAAGGCGTGCTCAGTGCTTAAGGGCACTCTCACAAAAATTGCCACAACACAACCAATCCACATGGACATAGCCACAAAACTTGTCAACCTCCTCACAGCCTGGTTAGACACTACTGTCCCCCTTGAACACAGAGTCCGCCTTGCAGTTGAGCTCATCACTGCCATGTCCGACGTTGCACATGCACCCACACATTAATCATACCATCACCATCAAAAATATTGCCACATGGAATGCAAACAGTGTCCGCCACAAAACACAGGAGCTAGAGTTATTTCTTCGGGAACACGACATCCACATTTTAGCTCTTACAGAAACACACCTGGCACCCACAGACACATTCAGACTACAGGGTTACATTATACACAGGAAGGATCGCACAGCCCAGGGGGGAGGGGTTGCTCTAGCAATAAAATCCACCATCTTACACCACACTATACAAACTCCAGACCTAGGCATGATGGAGGCAGTAGCAGCCTCAGTCACTATAAATGGCAGGCCCTGCACAGTCATTGCTGCCTATGCCCCACCAGGAAAATCATTAAAAACAGAAAACCTGCAGGCTCTGGCAACATTCACACCCTCCTTTCTGTTGCTAGGGGACCTAAACGCCAAGCACCCCTCCTGGAACTGCGCACGGGTCACTGCAAATGGACACACATTGTTTCGACACCAGGAACAGAGCACATACATGGTGTGCGCTCCCTATCACCCCACCCGCTACCCCACCTCCTCACTCCAGACACCAGATGTACTAGACATAACCATTTATATGAACACAAATTTTATTTATGAACTAGAAGTAATCTACGAGCTTCACTCAGATCATATGCCAGTTATTGCTACGCTTGAAAATACCGACTCGCTAGCAACGCAACCTAAAACAAGCCGCAACTACCATAAAGCAAACTGGAATAAATTAAATAGCTACATTGAAAAACACATTAATCCTGTTGCCATCATTTCCTCCCCAAATGACCTCCAATCCTATTCCGCCTCCCTCACACAGGTAGTTGCGGAAGCCATAAATGTATCTGTCCCACTTTCAAAACGAACAGCTGACCCGGCGACACTTCCACTCTACATAAAGGAGCTCATCACAGACAAGAACCAAGCACGTCGGAGATGGCAGAGAAACAGATGCCCAGCCTTGAAGAGGATTTTTCAACACCTGCAGACAGAAGTAAACAATCAGCTCGCACTTCATAGGGCCAGAGTATGGGACGAGAAACTTTTCAACCTCACCACAAAGGACAACTCCCTCTGGAAACTAACCAAATCACTCTCCAAAAAACCTATCACTATCCCTCCTATCCAACTCCCGACTGGAGGCGTCGCCTACACACCCACAGACAAAGTGGCAGCGCTGGCGGACAGCCAAGAACTTGCCTTCCAGCCAAACGTACAGCCCACAGATCCAGAGCATGAAATACATGTAAATGACCAGGTCAGCCAAATCAGGAACTCACCCCTCCTGGAGGAGCCTGTACTCACCTCTCCTGAGGAAGTGAGGAGAGTAATAAAATCACTAAAAAACAACAAGGCACCTGGCATGGACAAGATACCTACGATCGTCCTAAAACAACTACAGGACCCAGCTCTGCAGGCAATAGCCACCTGCATTAATGGCATACTAAACACCAATACATGGCCAACTGTGTGGAAAAACGCCAAAGTCATCCTACTCCCCAAGCCTGGTAAAGATCCCCGCCTCCCTAACAGCTATCGTCCCATCAGCCTCCTCAATACACTTTCAAAAATAGCTGAGAAAATCCTCACCAGCCGCATCCAACAAAATCTGGAACAAAATCACACTCTCCCTGACTACCAGTTCGGTTTCAGAGCGGGGCACTCAACAACCCACCAACTGGTGCGGATAGTTGAACAGATCACACTATCCTTTGACTGGAGACAGTACACTGCTGCGACATTTCTAGACATAGAAAAGGCCTTCGATCGTGTGTGGCATGAAGGCCTAATCTATAAACTTCACACAGCACACATCCCTGACACATATGTCCGCACACTAGATTCTTACCTACATGAACGACACTTCCATGCCTGCATCCCAGGTGCCACCTCTACACGCCGTACCATCAAGGCTGGTGTACCACAGGGCAGTGTTCTAGGCCCCTTATTATTCAACATCTATGTGGCAGACTTCCCAGCCTTCCCACAGGGGGTAGATGTAGCGTGCTATGCAGATGATACGATGCTATATTCAAGCTCTGTGAGGCCTGCGGCTGCACTGCAGAGAGTACAGGCAGCACTAAACCTACTGCAGCAATGGTTTACAAAGTGGAAAACTGCAGTCAACGTAGGAAAATCAAAGGCCATTATTTTTACCAAGCGCCATGTTCCAGAACATCTGCCACTACTATCACTTTTCAATGCCGCAATCTCTTTCTACCCCTGTGTGGAATACCTGGGTGTACTCATGGATGCCAGGCTTACATGGAAACAACACATTCAAAACAAACGAGCCAAGGCCTATGCGAGGCTCGCGCAATTATATCCTCTCCTAAATCACAAGAGCAGCATCTCCACAACAAACGGTAAGCTTTTATATCAGGCATGTATAAGGCCTATTATGACCTATGCAGCCCCAGCTTGGAGCTATGCCTCCAACACAAATCTCCGCTCACTGCAATCTGCGCAAAATAAAGCTCTCAGAAGAGTCGCACAAGTGCCTATCTATGTCCCCACAGCACTCATACACAAGGAGCTACACATGGACACACTTCAGCGAATATACTTTAAACTATCGTCATCCTTTTATTCCCAATCTGCCACACACTCCAATCCACTCATTCGTAGCCTTGGAAAATATAAACCTGAAGATTCAAGAACACACAAGAGACCAAAACACGTGTTGTGCGAGAAGCCGCCGTAATTCCGCGGCAGCGCACACACGAAATTCACAACCACCGACCGGAACAGCGCTGATTGGCTGCGAGCGCGCGAGGGGGCGTGGCTCGAGGTAGTCGCGCGCGGTTGCGGACGGTATAGAAAACTTTCACTTAGTTCCATTCCCGTGCGCCCGCGCAGTGAAGTCACTTCAGTTTTCATTACAACTTTTTTCTGCACTACACCTAGTGCTTCGGTCTTTTACCATCGAATTTAGCAACTCTCACGCAATCAATCACACCACATTCCAACGATCTTCTGCCTTGTGCTTCGCTACAGTGTATGCAGAGACACCGCCCATAGTGCCTGCAGCCATGTGAGCGGCGCGCCGACTGCAGAGATCGTCAGCTTCTCCCCAAGTTTGCCCTCCACAGCACCCACTGTATATAATTAGTGTTAAAAATTATTTCGCAACGTAAAATTAAATATTCCCAAGTGTTCCTTCCTCCCAGTGTTAGATATTAGTGCTACGATTAATATTCTTTCTCGTCCTAATTTTAGCAACTCCCTTCCCCTGCCACAGCGACTCGCCGACTGCAGAGTACATCATTTTCTCCCCAAGATTGCCACCCCAAAACCCATTGAAAATTATTTAGTGTTACAAAAATTCTTTCGCGACATAAATAAAATTTCTTTCAGTGTTATTTCTTCACAGTGTTAGATTTTAGTGCTACGATTAAAAATTTTTTCTCGTCATAAAATCTAACAACCCCGTCCTATGTGTCACAGAGACGCCAACCACAGTGCCTGTGTCAGGTCCCCACTGCACGATCTCCTGTAATTTCGCAGCATGAATCATCATGTGCTGTGTACTCTTACGTTTATGTTATTTTAGTTGCAGGTCGCGCCGACGGACTGGCGAACTCGGCGTTGCTGAGACCAATCTTCAAATTCCATGTTCCTGCCATGTACAAGTAACCAGGTTACACCAACATAACGCATCTGGCCATCCCAGGCAGATGCGTTATACCTTATCCAATTTTCCCCCTCCTCCCCTCTGGGATATCCGGGCGGACATTTTCACTACCGGGTAGCAGGTTTCCTCCAGTGCGATCGCTGGTTTACTGCTGCCAACCCATTTGCTAAACCCCTATGCCTGCCGGAGCACTAATTCCCGTGCTCCTGCAGTCTTGCTTCGCGCCAGACGCACGTCGCCGCGCTACTCCCCCCTCCCCCGCAGGAGTGGGGAGTGGCACTGGCATTTTTTCAGTATCTAAAGTAAGCGTATAGGTCCCACCTGGCACGCATAAATTTCCTCTCGTCACATCACTCCCATTTTTATAGGAGGGCCCACAATCACTTCGGTTGTGTGGGACTGGCTTTAGCGTGGAGGGGCTATTGCAAAAAAAAAAAATTCCCGTCTCACTCATCTAGCGACAGCGGCACAGCTCAGACCTACGATGCCCCCCAAGACGAGCGGTAAGGCAGCCAAAAAGGCGGGCAAGGCCCAGAAAAACATCTCGAAGGGCGACAAGAAAAAGAAGCGCAAGAGGAAGGAAAGCTACGCAATCTACATCTACAAAGTGTTGAAGCAAGTTCATCCGGACACTGGCATATCATCTAAGGCCATGAGCATCATGAACAGTTTCGTGAACGACATTTTCGAGCGCATCGCGGCAGAGGCCAGCCGCCTCGCCCACTACAACAAGCGCTCCACCATCACCAGCCGCGAGATACAGACGGCCGTGAGACTGCTGCTGCCCGGGGAGCTGGCCAAGCACGCTGTCAGCGAGGGCACCAAGGCTGTCACCAAATACACCAGCTCCAAGTGAGCAGGTCTGGTGTGCACATGCTTACATAAACGGTCCTTTTCAGGACCAAGAACATGATCATGAAAGGAAATGCTTCTGCTGCTGTTCTACAATTCCCTCAATCCCTATGATAGTAAATGTAAGCTTAACCAAGGCAGAAATATTTTCATTAAAAAAAGTCTTTAAGACGCATGGTTTACTGGCTGAGATATATATATATATATTTTTTTTTTTGCTTACTTCTGTGGTCATTAGTACATTGCTACAAATATATTTATATATATAAAAAAATAAATAAAAAAATCCTTTCTATTTAATTTAGTTAGATCATATATCAATATTAATGGCAAAGACCAGTTGCATCGATTCACTTTGAAAATAATTCCATTTGTGCTAAAACTGGACACAGTAAAAAAAAAAAAAAAAAAAAAAAATATATATATACACACACACACACACACACACACATAATTCGAATTCATATTATGCTTAACTGCGTTTGAATTTGCAATCATGCACAAGATGTTTTGTACTTCGAAGTAAAAACAACATAATGTACTATTTAACTACCCACAGTACAAATGGATCCAAAAAAAAAGTGAATTTTCATGCAGACGAAAATGCTTACATTTATTCTATTTATATTAAGTACCCATTACTAACAGCTTATACTGGGTGGAATACAACAGTTGACATGATTTTACTTATATGGCAATTTAATATTTAACCAAAATTAATGGTAAACTAATATTTTAAAGTGTCATTTATGGCCCCTTACCTTCAGCATGTTTGCTTCCTTGCACACAAACGAGGACAAACACATCACCCAACTGAAAAAAAAAAAAAAATTTCACTTGCATCACAAATAATTTAAAATTTTTCACCACATGAAGTAAATATTTCGCAATAAAAAAAATATAGCCCTAGGACTCGTGTGCACACCTTTTCTTCCCCACATCGCACACGCAAACAAAACTTCCAAATTATTACAAAATCACTCGATTATTATACATACATAAACACACATGTATTTTCCGAATAAGTGAGAAATGCAGGCCGATGAAAGTCAAATTTCGTTTCGGAAATTAAATCTCGCACAACTACCGACACATAACCAAACTTGCGTACATTTACATAGCATTAACCCTCTAAATAATAAACAAATGAAAGCAGAAAAAACAACATCGCTACCCACCGCGCGCGCTCCTGGCGGCGGGAGTAGGAACTACTTTGCACACAGACCGACATAGCCCCCTGCCAAAAACAGTAAAATAAATAATATATATAAGTCTTTTGGCGGGAAAAAATTTCTCAACCGCCTGGGAGCACCCTAGTGTGTGCCTGTCTTTAGGTTATGTTACTTTTAACTTCATTTTCTACAGGCAGACGCGAGGGTGCTCGCCCATTATTTTTATTTTTTTAAATTCTTTCCTACCTTTGGTGTGCCATGCAAGAATTTATCGTCAAAATGGCGGCCCCGAGTGCAAATTTCTCGTCTGCACTGCTGGCTGGATGATTATGTGATGTTTTGAAGGAGGGTGTTTTTTTTTTTGTTTGGATTTTGTGTGAGGGGGGGAGGGGGCTGGGCTACCTTTTTTTTTTTTTTAAATTTTCTAAACATTCATCTCTTATGTAACAGTGTTCAGCATTAAAAAATTTAAAAGAAGAGGCACTTACTCATCAATTTCAAAACAGCCTATGAAGAAAAATAAAAAAAATTTAAATTCATTCCAGTTTTATACATTCATGATTTGATCACATGTATAACTTTTCTTTTTTATTACCTTATTTAATTTTATTATTATTACTACTATTGCTGCTACAACCTAGAAGATACCTCAGTGATACTAATACCTGCTGGTAAAGTTAAAGGTTTCACCTTTCTTTCTTTAAACATATCACAATACCTTTCTTGAGTTAAATATTATCTAATGGCTTTAAGAAGTTATGGTAATGTTCATCAGTTATAGAGTGTGGGTTTGTGTGTGTGTGTGAGAGTGTATTTTGAAGAGGGCTTTGGTGGTTGGGATGGTGAGGGTGGTGGGTGTTGTGTGTGGGGCGGGGGGGGGGGGGGGGAAGTAAAAGAGTGTTCATTACACGATTTCTCCTGTTGTTTGTAACAATCAAACCTGGTATAGCTATTTCGAGTGGCAAATACAAACTGCAAAAAAAAAACATCTATATCATTGCCAACGGCCATATCACGATGAACACACCGGTTCTCGTCCGATCTGGTTGTAGTGCGCGCGAAAATCGGTGCCGCGATTTCCGCAATTTTTCGTATATAAAGTGCCGCGAGTGCTATTTTCGGGTGTGATTCGTGTTCCTCAAACACCTGTGCATGCGCACAATTGAAGGTAAGACGCGGCTTTGCCGAAAAACATTATAAACAGTGTTTAAAATATTCGTTAATGTATGTAAACAAACAATCTAGTTCAACCATAGAGCATGACTCTCATAGAAGCAATCTTTCGGGCGGGTGTGTTCCCATATCGACTTCTATTACTGATAAATTAATTGGAGCACCCCATACCTCTTCTGAAAGCAACATGGCGACTTGTATTAATATAAATACAAATAATTTAAATGATATGGATAACTCTAACCAAACCATGTACGAACTGTACTGCCCAGCAATGGGGGTAACTGTTGACAACGATTCTGTTTTCGGACATTTCGGCAACTTATTTCAAGTCGGTGTCCAAGACGACAAGAATATAATGTGTCGCATCCATTTGAGGCCCATTGAACAGGACGATCTGTCTCAACACCCATTTATTATTGCTGATAGAAAAACCTATCAACCCAGATTTTTTCATAAAGACCAAGAAATCCCAGACATTATTTGCGAGGATGATTTTCACAAATATTTCGTGTGCTACCAGGAAGAGCACATGTCTCGATCACCAACCAGCCCCGCTGCTGACCGCCAGAGTCCCCCGGGGGTTCGAACACCGCCACCAGCACAGGGTATCCCCAACATGGAGTGGCAGGAAGTCAGCAGAGGGGGAATCAATAAAAGGTGCTTCGCCCAAATGGACAACAGCCCAAGCAAGGACCGAGCAACAAAAACAAATCGTTACCACACACTGAGCGAGGAAGAGGACGACTTCCAGACAGCGACAGCTCAACCTGATGCACCTGTCAACCCCCCCAACACAGTTACACCCACGCCCACCTCGCACAGTACCACCAAGGCACATAAACCTCCGCCGGGCAAAGCTGGCCCAGCGATACCAGAAAAATTTGCCCCCAACAAGTTCCCGATGCCACCTGTGACGGTGAAAACTGGCATGAACCAGGCGTTCCACCAATACAAGCCGGCTCTCAAACAGTTAATGAAAAATGACTACGCCATCATTGTGACAAAGCACAATGTAAAGATAAAGACTGCCACCATCCCAGACCAGGAAAACCTAATAAAATTCCTTAAAGAAAAGAACTTTGAATGTTTCACACACCCGCGCCCAGACCAAAGGAACTCTCGATTTGTCATCCGAGGACTGGATGTCGACTACGACCAGGACGAGCTTGCTGCCCAAGTACGCTCCCTCGGTCTTGATGTTGCATCAGTGAAACGGATGGACCGGCGTACTCCAACTGGGGAGGACATCCCAGTGCCGCTGTTCCTCATTTCGCTCAATGGAACTGCCCAGCTATCCCCCATCCTCGGCCGCCACTACCTGGACCACATGGAGGTCAGGTTCGAGGCCTACCGAGGACGCCAGGAAATTCAACGCTGCGTGCAATGTCAACGCTGGGACCACTCCATCCACCTCTGCTGGATGAAGCCCAGATGCGTGCGGTGCCCGGGCGCCCACCCTTCCACGGAGTGCCCCAACGTTTCAGATGCCCCACCACACTGCGCCAACTGCGCGGACCATGACCTCCCGGCCAACATGCACATCGCCGCCTCCAAGGACTGCCCAGTCAGGCTGTCCATGCTGAATGCTAAGGTAAACCGCACAGCACAGCCACAACAAAAACTGCCCACCACCACCAGCTTCCCCCCACTTCCTCCCCCAAGAAACACATTCGCAAGCCAACTGAAAACATTCAAAACACAAGCAATAACCACACCAACCCACGACACACCACTGCCACAAGCCACTCAACTCCCAGCTCGCGTCACTCGCGTTCCTTCTAACTCAATGCCTCGTCATGCCAGTTACAATCATCCACCCCCTAAAAATCAACAAGCTAATGCTGAACCCAATGTCCTAAACGAATTTGCCGAATTGATTAAGTTAATTAAAGACCTCAACTTGCTGAAATGGGTTCCCTTTTTACTAGATGCCATCCGGAAATTTAAATCATCGCAGAACCAAGACGAGAAGTGCACAGTGATTTTCTCCGTCCTTAGTGCAATTGCCAATGCCCTCCCTTAAAATCATTATCTGGAATAGCAACAGCATCGCCAACAAGGCAGCCGAGTTCAATCATTTCATTTCACTCCACAAACCAGACCTGGTGTTCTTGGCGGAAACCTGGCTCAGGGCTGGCGTTCCGTTCACGGTGCCGGGATATGTGACGCATCGGGCCGACCGGTTGGGTGGCAAACAGGGGGGCGTGGCTCTTCTTGTGCGCCAAGCTTTGTCGCACCATAGGCGCCAAACGCCTCAATTGCAGCACATGGAAGCGGTAGCAGTTCGGCTGCATACGAACCCCACGCCCTTTACTGCCGTGGCCACTTACATCCCACCAACCACTCCATTCCCGGCAGAGGACCTCACCAGCCTTCGCCGGCTCGACTCACGCATCATACTGGCGGGTGACTTCAATGCCAGGCACAACTCCTGGGGCTGTCTCCGCAACAATTATAAAGGTATCGCCCTCCGCAAATACCTGAAGGAAACCACCTTAGTACTACATGCCCCTGACACGTTCACGTACCACCCACACTCCCATACTGGCAGCCCCAGTGTACTGGACCTGGTGATAGGCACATGCCTACCCAGAGTCAATCCCCTCAAAGTCTGCACCGACCTGACATCAGACCACTACCCTGTCATAGGGACAATTGACACCACAGTCACCCCTACTTCCACAAACACCATCTACGATTTCAAACAAGCTGACTGGAAAATGTATCGAACAGCTATGGACCAGCAGCTAGATCTGCAACATAAAGCCCGCACAAAGGAGGAACTTGACCAACATGTTCTTCACTTTGCTGACACCATTATCACCTCAGCCGCCCTCCATATCCCCAAAGTAAAACCGCACCCACTTGGAATACCACTCCCAGCCCACATCAAGACACTCATCTCGTACCGCAACAGGGCTCGGAGCCGATGGCAGCGTACCCGCCTACAGCCAGACAGGGACGACTACAATGCTCTGTTCCGACGGTGCAGAGTGGCCGTTGCTGAATGGAGGTCGGCGGGCGAAGTCAAAAAGCTCGACGCGCTGTCACTCGCAAATGGTTCGGTCTGGCGCTTCGCGCGCAGTCTCCGCGCCGCCAGGTCATCGATCCCGCCCCTAGAGGTGGACGGTGGCATGGCGGAGTCGGCGACTGACAGGGCGGAGTGCATGGCAAACCACTTTGTGAACTCATTCGCACCAGCACCCATACCACCTCACATCTCCAAGCTCCCCACACACTATCAACCCCCTCCGCCCCCAACGCCAGGCTCCCTCAAGACAGCTACGCCCAGGCAAGTGAGGAAGGAGATAGACCGCGTGCGTCATAACGCCGCTCCAGGCCCGGATGAAGTCACCCCACGCCTCCTCAAATCCATCTCACGCAAAGCACTCATCTACCTCACCAACATAATCAACAGCATTCTCATTTCAGGTCACTTCCCACGTCCATGGCGTGAGGCCACGGTAGTACCCATATTCAAGGGAAAAGGTGCATCCAATCGGCCGGCATCGTACCGTCCCATCGCCCTGCTCTCAGTGATATCAAAGGTAGCGGAGCGCATAGTTCTGGCCAGGCTGGAAGCGGAAGTAGCCCGGCTACAACCGCTGCCTGAATTCCAGTTTGGCTTCCGACGTCACTTATCAACACAACACGCATTAGCTCACGTCACCGACCAAATCACCCTCAGTTTCACACAAAGGACCCATACCGGCATGGTGTTGCTAGACCTGAGTCGTGCATTCGATACTGTCCACCATCACGCCCTAATCCTCAAGCTGGCCTTTCTGGGATTAAACCCTGCTCTTCGCTGCATCCTTCACTCTTTCCTGGAAGCCCGCACGTTCTGCGTACGGGTGGAAGGGTCCACTTCATCCTCTAGAGAGATCACTGCAGGAGTCCCTCAAGGGTCCACGCTCTCTCCCCTATTATTTTCCCTATATTCTCATGACATTCCCAAGCCCCCCGAATGCACGATTGTCATGTACGCGGATGACACCGCGCTGATGGTTAGACACCATGACCCCGTCCTTATTAAAGCCAGGCTGACCGCGGCCATCAACATAGTTAATCATTACTTTATGTCCTGGGGCATTCTCCCTAACCCCGCCAAAACCGAAGCCATTTTCTTCACCAGGCGACGCCCCCGCCTGCCACCCACACTGTTTGTGGGGGGCGCAGTGATAAAATGGAGCGATTCAGTGAAATACCTCGGTGTCACACTGGATCGCACATTGCGCTTCTCCCCGCACTTTTCGTCTGCCACTGCCCGGGCCTATCGCGCTTTTAACTCGATCTCCTCCCTCCTCCGCCCCCACAGCCCCTTGCCTGACCAGGACAGAGTGCGCCTCTTCAAGGCGTACATTGTCCCTATTTTACTGTATTCCTCTGTAATATTTGCCCATGTCCCCGACATCCGATTCCACCAAATAAAAACATGTTTCAATAAGCTACTCAGAGCAACACTCGGGAAATACAGACATGTAACTAACACACAATTACACGACCTTGCAGGCACACTATCACCACGCCAACTAGTCATTAAATACACAGACAAATTTTTCACAAAAGCATCACAACACCCGTCTACACTCATACAGAACATTGGACAACACAACATCACACGACCACACCCACATAAACTAATTACAGACTACCACCCAGGCAGGCCACCCTGACTGGGCAGAAGAAGAAAATCCTCCAACCAGCCACAAAAGTGTACAGTGCTACGGACATCCACCAAAGTGCCGTGCATCGAGACTGCAAATGAACGCCAACCAAAGCGACATAGATTCAAAAGTGCAACTTATGTAATATAGTGTACAATAGTGTAATATATAAGCTGCAAGCATAACTAAACCTACTCCCAAACTGTTCAGTGAAAAATATGTAACTATGTGTATGTAAATATCAATAATAATTTCTCTGTAAATATATTTCAACGTGTATGATCATCAGAAAACATTGAGCCCACAGGCTCCAGAACATTACAGAGGTTTTTTTAAACTTTTCCTCCTAAAAACAATTATTAAATAAATGTAAATGTATATAAGAAGTGTTGTATAATGTCTATAAACTATGGAAAAAGAGCACAATGTGCTGGCGTTCCACTATGTATACCTATGTAAATATCAATGTATGCAAACATCGCAATAAAAAGCTTTTGAATTTGAATTTGATTTGTCCGATCACCGAAGTTAAGCATCGTCGAGCGTGGTTAGTACTTAGATGGGTGACCGCTTGGGAACACCACGTGCCGTTGGCACTACTATTTTGCACCCTACAGAAAAAAATTTTTTTTTAAAAATTTCAATTTTAAATTTTTTTTTCCCCCACAATCACCACATTTCCCCCCCCCCCCCCCTAACACACACACACACACACACTCACTCTCTATCAATCAATCAATCAATCAATCAATCAATCAATCAATCACTCACTCACTCACCCACCCAGCAGCAGCTGTGAATCTTTGCATGTGTATACCTCATACAAAATTCAAAGTGAAAAAATAAATAGATAAGTGTATATGTATGTATGTATGTATGTATGTATGTATGTATGTATGTATGTATGTATGTATGTATGTATGTATGTATGTATATATGTATATATATATATATATATATATATATATATATATATATATATATAAACACACACACACACACCTATTTTGAAGTTTCTCTGTTTCAGTGGGCAGTTATGTATAATAATGAGAGATTCAAAAAGACGTTGATAACAATGTCATCAATGCCTGTTTAGTGTGCTCATTTGTTGGATGGTCGGCAGCAATACTAGAGGTGGTACAGCTGTAACCTGTAAAATTGTACCTGCAATGTGTTGTGTATGGAAAAAAATAAAAATTATATCATCTAAATTTTTGTTATCCAACAATAACCTTCCCATCAATGCATGATGTCACAGTAGCCATAGCTCTACTCTTTCTGCCATATAACATTGGGGGAAAAAAAAAAAAAAGGAGCTATTAGAATAATAACAAAAGATAAAAAATCATCTAACTGCAGACCAAAATTCAAAAAACTTAAAGTCCTGACTGCCATAAATGAATACGTTCTAGAAACTTTTTATTCATTCTTAAGAAAAAGAAGAAAAAAAAAATTATTATTTTTTTTTTTTTTTTTTTTTTTTAGATATTCGCACATAGGTATAACACCAGAAATGCTAGTAAATTGAGGATAGTTGAACATAACACTAGGCGATTTGAAAATGGACTAAATTACTTGGGAGTAAAACTTTACAACTTAATATCACAGAAAATAACTAAAACAATTTACCAGTATTAAAAAAAAAAACAGTAAAAAAAATTCTTCTAGAATATCCTACCTACCCTCTGAAGCTATTCTTTAATTTGATTGATAATAGAGAAATTGAACTGTTAATTTGTTGAATGGACTTGTGATAACAGCTGCTTCATGTTTTGCATAAAGTTAAATTGTGTAACATGTTATGTATTTTTTTTTTTTGAAATTTTTTTTCTTGGTAACTTGCATCATGTAAATATTAATTGTCTGCACATACATGTTCTATATCCCGGAGCCTTGACTCCACGTGGGATCAACAGAACAAAAATACAAAAAAAAAAAAAAAATCCAGCTCACTAATCTAGGTGCATTTTGCTAACAATATTTGGAATATATATATATATTTTTTTTTGTGTAACATGCAAATTCTGTATTATTCTGCACACATTATTTATAATCTTCTATCATTTTCTTAGATAATAACTATTAATTCATAAAATAGATTGTGTGTGCATAACCTCCTGGAAACATTTGCACTTACCTCCTACTTTACTTTTTCATTTAAGCAATCCTATTCGCATGTATACACTTAGGTTGCAGCATCGAAATTGTGTAAAATTCAAAGTGTGTATTGCCTGAAAAAAAAAAAAAAAAAAAAAAGACATACCAAATATTTGCATACAGCGACACACTACATATTTGCACACAGTGGAGTTTTGCGGTAATTAACCTAGCACAATTTACCACACGCAATCACACGCCCGCGATGAGATAACACACTCGCTGTTTTCCTGTTGACCGGCACGAGGAGTAAGAAAAATTGATATTTACACGAGCACACACTCCCACACTAGTCACAACGTCGGTCATCAAGTTGTGTTGAAAATTCCTGTAGCCTCTGTTTTCCCAAATGATTTCACTTAAAATTTCATTTAACAAGACCATAAACAAATTTACAATACTAATTTCTTAAACAAACACTTCAGCGAACAAGTGACTGTCGCATTCATTACAAAGCTTACAACTTAACAGATGTTTCCGATGTGAAATAAAATAAGAAAATGTTTTACAACCAACCTAGAACATTTAGTCAAAACGTTTTTGTCCTGGTTTATGATTATTTTCCGTGACATGAATGTTTCAAAACTAATAAAAATACGAATGCAGCCAAATATAATGAAGTTAGCACATAAAAGACGACTTAAAATATTTCATTTTTCGAGAATTGGCAGAGCAAGAACGCACAGGTCCAACGGAAATTTCTTTAAAGATAAACGACCATCGGACAAAAACACCCCCTCCCCTCATCCTCAAAAATACGTGAATAATATACTTTTTCAATTATATTTTTATCGTTTTTTTTTTTTTTTTTAATATACTCATTAAAACTTCAAAATAAGCAGGTACTCGTGTGTTTTTCTCTCTACAATGTACCTGATCTCGGTGCGTAAACCTACATCATTTAGAGATGGAATTAATGTACACATACAAGTAAAATTTTGTTCCATTGTAAAATTGAGAGAAAGAAGGTTTTCCAAACGCATTAAGTATGGAGACTTTAAATAAGATTACGAGCTTATAAATGTTTGCAACGAAATAAAGTGACCATGTATCTGCAATTTCAAAAATATTTTTGCTCTGCTAACCTCACATGCAAGCAAGTAAAAATAACCTCACAACTTACTTACCTCTCTCAATTTCGCAGTACCAAAACATAGAAGGGATAAATAGGATAGTTTTTATTCGAAATCCTGCAAGAGTTTTAATTTTTATTAAAATATTTCTCCAATGTAGCATGTGTGTGGAATACTTCATCAGCAACTTGCATCTGCACCTTGAGTGAATTGAAGGGCAGCCAGTTTTAAAAGCTAAACAGAAACTGCACTCTTGAGAATGCATCAGATCCAAGTGAAATGCTTGTTGTGTGTACAGTTAAAAGTTTTATTATTCACACAATGAAAATGTAAACAAAATTTACTCACAATAATAATCACATCATCCTTGGAGGTGCACGAAGAAAGCCATTCCAGGTGGCACTGAACAAGGTGATTTGCTAGTGCTTCCACAGCAAACAGCCTTCATGAAATTATCTCCACATTTTCAGCATACTATACACTAAAGTATACCTAAGTTAATTTAACCATTTTCAAGTGATTCCAGCACAAATTACGTATTTGATTCCTTGAATAACATCTGCAAATGAAAAGTTCCCTGTTTGGTGTAGCAGTAAATTTAAACAGCTCGCAGTGCAAATTAAACAGTGCAGCTGCCATAAAAAAATTACACTATTAGTGGAACTGCCCATTATGTCATCGTAGACTGCTGACATTTAGAAAACATTGAAAAAT
>NW_026962744.1:47500-65000 GCF_032445375.1 Bacillus rossius redtenbacheri
GCTCCTTTGCTGCTGTGCCCCACACTTCACACCCGTAGAGCATTGCAGGTCTAATAACACTCTTGTAAAGTAATAATTTGGTCTTGACCGGAAGGTGTGCTGACTTTAACAGCGGGTACATTTTTAGGAATTTTCCCATGGCAGCTTGTGCTGCCTTCCTTAGGTGAACTCTCCATGTTAGTTTGGAATCGAAAAAGAGGCCTAAATATTTTACTTCATTTGATTGTGGAATTACCTCCCCATAGAGCTTGACTGGCGCATTAACAAATTTTCTTTTCCTCGTGCACAAGAGAAAAGCACTTTTTGTTGGGTTAACTTTAATTGCCCATCTGTCCCAATATTGCTGCATTTCATTTATGTGGATTTGGAGGGTAGCATTTGCATAAAAAGGTTTTTTATCTGTAGTATAAATAACTGTGTCATCTGCATAGAGTGTATACTTCATGTTGGTGCCTGATGGAATGTCCCTGGTATATATGGCATAAAGTAAAGGTGAGAGTGCTCCTCCTTGTGGAACCCCTGCATGAATGTCTCTGGTTAAAAATTCAGTTCCCGTCTCACTCACTCACTCACTCACTGAGTTGTTAGCTGTTCGTGCAGTGAGCATGTAGTTTCTGCTCTGCCACAGTGAGCATATTCAGTTAGATTTCCACCCCCAGTTTTTACGACCGCGTCGTGCGACGGATAGGCTTGTATATATGAGTGTGTGACACCCAGAGGCGCAGCGCCTCGTTGCCTAGCCGCGGCCCTGGCTAACTGAGTCCCAGGGTCGTAGGTCAGTGGGTGCTCCACTCCCTTCCTTTGTGGTAGGCGTTCCGTAATAATTCCCTAGATTCAAATTTTTTCGTAAAAATGGCAACAGGCCAAGTTAGCCAAATGGACATCACTGCTAGTGACCGAGCAGGCGTTAAAAGGTCCAGCAATGAGCTAGATGACCGCGCGGCCAAATATCTCAGTATAGGTCAGCAGCCAGGGCCCTCACATGCCCCCCAGTTGCCAGACAACTGCATGGCAACAGCACCGGCTGACACGGCCTTGCCGGCACCGGTAGCTGATAGCCAAGGCACACAATCTCAACCTCAGACACAGGCGGACCCCCCCATCTACAAGTCCGCCCCCATAACAGTGTGGCACAATGCAAAAGTGCCCTACGAATGCTTGTACGACAAGCTCATGCAACACCACATCAAATTCATGGCAAAAAACACTCAGAGGGGTACTATGTACCACTTCGCTTCAGTCCCCATGTATCATGAGGGACTTAGAATCATCTCAGAATCCGGGGTCGAATTCTTCGTAACCCGCGCACCAGAGGACAAGCCCCTCAAGTACGTCCTCAAGGACATTCCTGCCGGCACCAACATCAGCCGCATCACCAGCGACCTTCTGGCGCAACATGTCCCTGTCGTAGTCATTCATCAAATGTATGACTTCAACAGGCGCGCCCTCAACATGTTCCTGCTGGATGTGCCGCAGGGCAGCGAAGATAAAATCAACCAAATTAAATATGTATTTGGACTCAGAGTACGCATTGTCGACTACCTGCACCCAAATGCGCCATTGCAGTGTGGCAACTGCTGCCAGCTCGGACATGTGTCTAAGCAATGCCATTTCAGGATCGCGTGCCCCCAGTGTGCAGGGCCGCACAAGCACAAACAGGGCTGCTCAAATCCGCCAAAATGCGTAAACTGCCAACAGGGCCACAATGCCAGATTCAGGGGCTGCCCTGAGTACCTCAAGGCCATGGCTCGTCGCCGGCCTAGGGACAGAGGCGCCCCCAATCTGCGGCAGACTGCCCCTAATAATAACTATTACCAACATACAAGACAACCGGGCAGGCAGGCACCACAACCACAACACACACCATCTCGACAAGCTAACCATCAGGCGGACAGTGATGGCTGGCAACAAGTCCGCCATGGTCGAAGGGCCAGAAGTCTGCCAAGAGAGCAGCACTGGCCAGCCCAAACCAACAATAGGTTTCAAGGCCTCGACGAAGAAGACTACCCCGATGCACTTGCATGGTCCCCGCGTCAACAACGAGGGCAGAGGCAAAGAAACGCCAGAGCTGCGTACCACAATCACACGCAGCAACCCCAGCAACAGCAACAACGCAGACAAGAGCCACGCAGACCAGCACAGCAGCCTAAGAACAGTGAGCCGCAGCAAACGCGGCTGACTGAACTGCAGGCTGCACTGCGTGAAAATGCCAGGCAAACTGCACCAACTCAGCAACCTGCCCCGGCGCAGCAACATCCTGCCACCGCTGTTGCTGCCAGCCAGCCTGTTCCAGTTCCAGTTGCCCAGCCGGCGCAACCAATAACTGCCAACCTCCCGCTGCCACTGCCCCCAATGGAGGTTACGCAAGCGCAGACAGACACTAACTTCAAGGCGTGCTCAGTGCTTAAGGGCACTCTCACAAAAATTGCCACAACACAACCAATCCACATGGACATAGCCACAAAACTTGTCAACCTCCTCACAGCCTGGTTAGACACTACTGTCCCCCTTGAACACAGAGTCCGCCTTGCAGTTGAGCTCATCACTGCCATGTCCGACGTTGCACATGCACCCACACATTAATCATACCATCACCATCAAAAATATTGCCACATGGAATGCAAACAGTGTCCGCCACAAAACACAGGAGCTAGAGTTATTTCTTCGGGAACACGACATCCACATTTTAGCTCTTACAGAAACACACCTGGCACCCACAGACACATTCAGACTACAGGGTTACATTATACACAGGAAGGATCGCACAGCCCAGGGGGGAGGGGTTGCTCTAGCAATAAAATCCACCATCTTACACCACACTATACAAACTCCAGACCTAGGCATGATGGAGGCAGTAGCAGCCTCAGTCACTATAAATGGCAGGCCCTGCACAGTCATTGCTGCCTATGCCCCACCAGGAAAATCATTAAAAACAGAAAACCTGCAGGCTCTGGCAACATTCACACCCTCCTTTCTGTTGCTAGGGGACCTAAACGCCAAGCACCCCTCCTGGAACTGCGCACGGGTCACTGCAAATGGACACACATTGTTTCGACACCAGGAACAGAGCACATACATGGTGTGCGCTCCCTATCACCCCACCCGCTACCCCACCTCCTCACTCCAGACACCAGATGTACTAGACATAACCATTTATATGAACACAAATTTTATTTATGAACTAGAAGTAATCTACGAGCTTCACTCAGATCATATGCCAGTTATTGCTACGCTTGAAAATACCGACTCGCTAGCAACGCAACCTAAAACAAGCCGCAACTACCATAAAGCAAACTGGAATAAATTAAATAGCTACATTGAAAAACACATTAATCCTGTTGCCATCATTTCCTCCCCAAATGACCTCCAATCCTATTCCGCCTCCCTCACACAGGTAGTTGCGGAAGCCATAAATGTATCTGTCCCACTTTCAAAACGAACAGCTGACCCGGCGACACTTCCACTCTACATAAAGGAGCTCATCACAGACAAGAACCAAGCACGTCGGAGATGGCAGAGAAACAGATGCCCAGCCTTGAAGAGGATTTTTCAACACCTGCAGACAGAAGTAAACAATCAGCTCGCACTTCATAGGGCCAGAGTATGGGACGAGAAACTTTTCAACCTCACCACAAAGGACAACTCCCTCTGGAAACTAACCAAATCACTCTCCAAAAAACCTATCACTATCCCTCCTATCCAACTCCCGACTGGAGGCGTCGCCTACACACCCACAGACAAAGTGGCAGCGCTGGCGGACAGCCAAGAACTTGCCTTCCAGCCAAACGTACAGCCCACAGATCCAGAGCATGAAATACATGTAAATGACCAGGTCAGCCAAATCAGGAACTCACCCCTCCTGGAGGAGCCTGTACTCACCTCTCCTGAGGAAGTGAGGAGAGTAATAAAATCACTAAAAAACAACAAGGCACCTGGCATGGACAAGATACCTACGATCGTCCTAAAACAACTACAGGACCCAGCTCTGCAGGCAATAGCCACCTGCATTAATGGCATACTAAACACCAATACATGGCCAACTGTGTGGAAAAACGCCAAAGTCATCCTACTCCCCAAGCCTGGTAAAGATCCCCGCCTCCCTAACAGCTATCGTCCCATCAGCCTCCTCAATACACTTTCAAAAATAGCTGAGAAAATCCTCACCAGCCGCATCCAACAAAATCTGGAACAAAATCACACTCTCCCTGACTACCAGTTCGGTTTCAGAGCGGGGCACTCAACAACCCACCAACTGGTGCGGATAGTTGAACAGATCACACTATCCTTTGACTGGAGACAGTACACTGCTGCGACATTTCTAGACATAGAAAAGGCCTTCGATCGTGTGTGGCATGAAGGCCTAATCTATAAACTTCACACAGCACACATCCCTGACACATATGTCCGCACACTAGATTCTTACCTACATGAACGACACTTCCATGCCTGCATCCCAGGTGCCACCTCTACACGCCGTACCATCAAGGCTGGTGTACCACAGGGCAGTGTTCTAGGCCCCTTATTATTCAACATCTATGTGGCAGACTTCCCAGCCTTCCCACAGGGGGTAGATGTAGCGTGCTATGCAGATGATACGATGCTATATTCAAGCTCTGTGAGGCCTGCGGCTGCACTGCAGAGAGTACAGGCAGCACTAAACCTACTGCAGCAATGGTTTACAAAGTGGAAAACTGCAGTCAACGTAGGAAAATCAAAGGCCATTATTTTTACCAAGCGCCATGTTCCAGAACATCTGCCACTACTATCACTTTTCAATGCCGCAATCTCTTTCTACCCCTGTGTGGAATACCTGGGTGTACTCATGGATGCCAGGCTTACATGGAAACAACACATTCAAAACAAACGAGCCAAGGCCTATGCGAGGCTCGCGCAATTATATCCTCTCCTAAATCACAAGAGCAGCATCTCCACAACAAACGGTAAGCTTTTATATCAGGCATGTATAAGGCCTATTATGACCTATGCAGCCCCAGCTTGGAGCTATGCCTCCAACACAAATCTCCGCTCACTGCAATCTGCGCAAAATAAAGCTCTCAGAAGAGTCGCACAAGTGCCTATCTATGTCCCCACAGCACTCATACACAAGGAGCTACACATGGACACACTTCAGCGAATATACTTTAAACTATCGTCATCCTTTTATTCCCAATCTGCCACACACTCCAATCCACTCATTCGTAGCCTTGGAAAATATAAACCTGAAGATTCAAGAACACACAAGAGACCAAAACACGTGTTGTGCGAGAAGCCGCCGTAATTCCGCGGCAGCGCACACACGAAATTCACAACCACCGACCGGAACAGCGCTGATTGGCTGCGAGCGCGCGAGGGGGCGTGGCTCGAGGTAGTCGCGCGCGGTTGCGGACGGTATAGAAAACTTTCACTTAGTTCCATTCCCGTGCGCCCGCGCAGTGAAGTCACTTCAGTTTTCATTACAACTTTTTTCTGCACTACACCTAGTGCTTCGGTCTTTTACCATCGAATTTAGCAACTCTCACGCAATCAATCACACCACATTCCAACGATCTTCTGCCTTGTGCTTCGCTACAGTGTATGCAGAGACACCGCCCATAGTGCCTGCAGCCATGTGAGCGGCGCGCCGACTGCAGAGATCGTCAGCTTCTCCCCAAGTTTGCCCTCCACAGCACCCACTGTATATAATTAGTGTTAAAAATTATTTCGCAACGTAAAATTAAATATTCCCAAGTGTTCCTTCCTCCCAGTGTTAGATATTAGTGCTACGATTAATATTCTTTCTCGTCCTAATTTTAGCAACTCCCTTCCCCTGCCACAGCGACTCGCCGACTGCAGAGTACATCATTTTCTCCCCAAGATTGCCACCCCAAAACCCATTGAAAATTATTTAGTGTTACAAAAATTCTTTCGCGACATAAATAAAATTTCTTTCAGTGTTATTTCTTCACAGTGTTAGATTTTAGTGCTACGATTAAAAATTTTTTCTCGTCATAAAATCTAACAACCCCGTCCTATGTGTCACAGAGACGCCAACCACAGTGCCTGTGTCAGGTCCCCACTGCACGATCTCCTGTAATTTCGCAGCATGAATCATCATGTGCTGTGTACTCTTACGTTTATGTTATTTTAGTTGCAGGTCGCGCCGACGGACTGGCGAACTCGGCGTTGCTGAGACCAATCTTCAAATTCCATGTTCCTGCCATGTACAAGTAACCAGGTTACACCAACATAACGCATCTGGCCATCCCAGGCAGATGCGTTATACCTTATCCAATTTTCCCCCTCCTCCCCTCTGGGATATCCGGGCGGACATTTTCACTACCGGGTAGCAGGTTTCCTCCAGTGCGATCGCTGGTTTACTGCTGCCAACCCATTTGCTAAACCCCTATGCCTGCCGGAGCACTAATTCCCGTGCTCCTGCAGTCTTGCTTCGCGCCAGACGCACGTCGCCGCGCTACTCCCCCCTCCCCCGCAGGAGTGGGGAGTGGCACTGGCATTTTTTCAGTATCTAAAGTAAGCGTATAGGTCCCACCTGGCACGCATAAATTTCCTCTCGTCACATCACTCCCATTTTTATAGGAGGGCCCACAATCACTTCGGTTGTGTGGGACTGGCTTTAGCGTGGAGGGGCTATTGCAAAAAAAAAAAATTCCCGTCTCACTCATCTAGCGACAGCGGCACAGCTCAGACCTACGATGCCCCCCAAGACGAGCGGTAAGGCAGCCAAAAAGGCGGGCAAGGCCCAGAAAAACATCTCGAAGGGCGACAAGAAAAAGAAGCGCAAGAGGAAGGAAAGCTACGCAATCTACATCTACAAAGTGTTGAAGCAAGTTCATCCGGACACTGGCATATCATCTAAGGCCATGAGCATCATGAACAGTTTCGTGAACGACATTTTCGAGCGCATCGCGGCAGAGGCCAGCCGCCTCGCCCACTACAACAAGCGCTCCACCATCACCAGCCGCGAGATACAGACGGCCGTGAGACTGCTGCTGCCCGGGGAGCTGGCCAAGCACGCTGTCAGCGAGGGCACCAAGGCTGTCACCAAATACACCAGCTCCAAGTGAGCAGGTCTGGTGTGCACATGCTTACATAAACGGTCCTTTTCAGGACCAAGAACATGATCATGAAAGGAAATGCTTCTGCTGCTGTTCTACAATTCCCTCAATCCCTATGATAGTAAATGTAAGCTTAACCAAGGCAGAAATATTTTCATTAAAAAAAGTCTTTAAGACGCATGGTTTACTGGCTGAGATATATATATATATATTTTTTTTTTTGCTTACTTCTGTGGTCATTAGTACATTGCTACAAATATATTTATATATATAAAAAAATAAATAAAAAAATCCTTTCTATTTAATTTAGTTAGATCATATATCAATATTAATGGCAAAGACCAGTTGCATCGATTCACTTTGAAAATAATTCCATTTGTGCTAAAACTGGACACAGTAAAAAAAAAAAAAAAAAAAAAAAATATATATATACACACACACACACACACACACACATAATTCGAATTCATATTATGCTTAACTGCGTTTGAATTTGCAATCATGCACAAGATGTTTTGTACTTCGAAGTAAAAACAACATAATGTACTATTTAACTACCCACAGTACAAATGGATCCAAAAAAAAAGTGAATTTTCATGCAGACGAAAATGCTTACATTTATTCTATTTATATTAAGTACCCATTACTAACAGCTTATACTGGGTGGAATACAACAGTTGACATGATTTTACTTATATGGCAATTTAATATTTAACCAAAATTAATGGTAAACTAATATTTTAAAGTGTCATTTATGGCCCCTTACCTTCAGCATGTTTGCTTCCTTGCACACAAACGAGGACAAACACATCACCCAACTGAAAAAAAAAAAAAAATTTCACTTGCATCACAAATAATTTAAAATTTTTCACCACATGAAGTAAATATTTCGCAATAAAAAAAAATATAGCCCTAGGACTCGTGTGCACACCTTTTCTTCCCCACATCGCACACGCAAACAAAACTTCCAAATTATTACAAAATCACTCGATTATTATACATACATAAACACACATGTATTTTCCGAATAAGTGAGAAATGCAGGCCGATGAAAGTCAAATTTCGTTTCGGAAATTAAATCTCGCACAACTACCGACACATAACCAAACTTGCGTACATTTACATAGCATTAACCCTCTAAATAATAAACAAATGAAAGCAGAAAAAACAACATCGCTACCCACCGCGCGCGCTCCTGGCGGCGGGAGTAGGAACTACTTTGCACACAGACCGACATAGCCCCCTGCCAAAAACAGTAAAATAAATAATATATATAAGTCTTTTGGCGGGAAAAAATTTCTCAACCGCCTGGGAGCACCCTAGTGTGTGCCTGTCTTTAGGTTATGTTACTTTTAACTTCATTTTCTACAGGCAGACGCGAGGGTGCTCGCCCATTATTTTTATTTTTTTAAATTCTTTCCTACCTTTGGTGTGCCATGCAAGAATTTATCGTCAAAATGGCGGCCCCGAGTGCAAATTTCTCGTCTGCACTGCTGGCTGGATGATTATGTGATGTTTTGAAGGAGGGTGTTTTTTTTTTTGTTTGGATTTTGTGTGAGGGGGGGAGGGGGCTGGGCTAGCTTTTTTTTTTTTTTAAATTTTCTAAACATTCATCTCTTATGTAACAGTGTTCAGCATTAAAAAATTTAAAAGAAGAGGCACTTACTCATCAATTTCAAAACAGCCTATGAAGAAAAATAAAAAAAATTTAAATTCATTCCAGTTTTATACATTCATGATTTGATCACATGTATAACTTTTCTTTTTTATTACCTTATTTAATTTTATTATTATTACTACTATTGCTGCTACAACCTAGAAGATACCTCAGTGATACTAATACCTGCTGGTAAAGTTAAAGGTTTCACCTTTCTTTCTTTAAACATATCACAATACCTTTCTTGAGTTAAATATTATCTAATGGCTTTAAGAAGTTATGGTAATGTTCATCAGTTATAGAGTGTGGGTTTGTGTGTGTGTGTGAGAGTGTATTTTGAAGAGGGCTTTGGTGGTTGGGATGGTGAGGGTGGTGGGTGTTGTGTGGGGGGAGGGGGGGGGGGGGGGGGGAAGTAAAAGAGTGTTCATTACACGATTTCTCCTGTTGTTTGTAACAATCACACCTGGTATAGCTATTTCGAGTGGCAAATACAAACTGCAAAAAAAAAAACATCTATATCATTGCCAACGGCCATATCACGATGAACACACCGGTTCTCGTCCGATCTGGTTGTAGTGCGCGCGAAAATCGGTGCCGCGATTTCCGCAATTTTTCGTATATAAAGTGCCGCGAGTGCTATTTTCGGGTGTGATTCGTGTTCCTCAAACACCTGTGCATGCGCACAATTGAAGGTAAGACGCGGCTTTGCCGAAAAACATTATAAACAGTGTTTAAAATATTCGTTAATGTATGTAAACAAACAATCTAGTTCAACCATAGAGCATGACTCTCATAGAAGCAATCTTTCGGGCGGGTGTGTTCCCATATCGACTTCTATTACTGATAAATTAATTGGAGCACCCCATACCTCTTCTGAAAGCAACATGGCGACTTGTATTAATATAAATACAAATAATTTAAATGATATGGATAACTCTAACCAAACCATGTACGAACTGTACTGCCCAGCAATGGGGGTAACTGTTGACAACGATTCTGTTTTCGGACATTTCGGCAACTTATTTCAAGTCGGTGTCCAAGACGACAAGAATATAATGTGTCGCATCCATTTGAGGCCCATTGAACAGGACGATCTGTCTCAACACCCATTTATTATTGCTGATAGAAAAACCTATCAACCCAGATTTTTTCATAAAGACCAAGAAATCCCAGACATTATTTGCGAGGATGATTTTCACAAATATTTCGTGTGCTACCAGGAAGAGCACATGTCTCGATCACCAACCAGCCCCGCTGCTGACCGCCAGAGTCCCCCGGGGGTTCGAACACCGCCACCAGCACAGGGTATCCCCAACATGGAGTGGCAGGAAGTCAGCAGAGGGGGAATCAATAAAAGGTGCTTCGCCCAAATGGACAACAGCCCAAGCAAGGACCGAGCAACAAAAACAAATCGTTACCACACACTGAGCGAGGAAGAGGACGACTTCCAGACAGCGACAGCTCAACCTGATGCACCTGTCAACCCCCCCAACACAGTTACACCCACGCCCACCTCGCACAGTACCACCAAGGCACATAAACCTCCGCCGGGCAAAGCTGGCCCAGCGATACCAGAAAAATTTGCCCCCAACAAGTTCCCGATGCCACCTGTGACGGTGAAAACTGGCATGAACCAGGCGTTCCACCAATACAAGCCGGCTCTCAAACAGTTAATGAAAAATGACTACGCCATCATTGTGACAAAGCACAATGTAAAGATAAAGACTGCCACCATCCCAGACCAGGAAAACCTAATAAAATTCCTTAAAGAAAAGAACTTTGAATGTTTCACACACCCGCGCCCAGACCAAAGGAACTCTCGATTTGTCATCCGAGGACTGGATGTCGACTACGACCAGGACGAGCTTGCTGCCCAAGTACGCTCCCTCGGTCTTGATGTTGCATCAGTGAAACGGATGGACCGGCGTACTCCAACTGGGGAGGACATCCCAGTGCCGCTGTTCCTCATTTCGCTCAATGGAACTGCCCAGCTATCCCCCATCCTCGGCCGCCACTACCTGGACCACATGGAGGTCAGGTTCGAGGCCTACCGAGGACGCCAGGAAATTCAACGCTGCGTGCAATGTCAACGCTGGGACCACTCCATCCACCTCTGCTGGATGAAGCCCAGATGCGTGCGGTGCCCGGGCGCCCACCCTTCCACGGAGTGCCCCAACGTTTCAGATGCCCCACCACACTGCGCCAACTGCGCGGACCATGACCTCCCGGCCAACATGCACATCGCCGCCTCCAAGGACTGCCCAGTCAGGCTGTCCATGCTGAATGCTAAGGTAAACCGCACAGCACAGCCACAACAAAAACTGCCCACCACCACCAGCTTCCCCCCACTTCCTCCCCCAAGAAACACATTCGCAAGCCAACTGAAAACATTCAAAACACAAGCAATAACCACACCAACCCACGACACACCACTGCCACAAGCCACTCAACTCCCAGCTCGCGTCACTCGCGTTCCTTCTAACTCAATGCCTCGTCATGCCAGTTACAATCATCCACCCCCTAAAAATCAACAAGCTAATGCTGAACCCAATGTCCTAAACGAATTTGCCGAATTGATTAAGTTAATTAAAGACCTCAACTTGCTGAAATGGGTTCCCTTTTTACTAGATGCCATCCGGAAATTTAAATCATCGCAGAACCAAGACGAGAAGTGCACAGTGATTTTCTCCGTCCTTAGTGCAATTGCCAATGCCCTCCCTTAAAATCATTATCTGGAATAGCAACAGCATCGCCAACAAGGCAGCCGAGTTCAATCATTTCATTTCACTCCACAAACCAGACCTGGTGTTCTTGGCGGAAACCTGGCTCAGGGCTGGCGTTCCGTTCACGGTGCCGGGATATGTGACGCATCGGGCCGACCGGTTGGGTGGCAAACAGGGGGGCGTGGCTCTTCTTGTGCGCCAAGCTTTGTCGCACCATAGGCGCCAAACGCCTCAATTGCAGCACATGGAAGCGGTAGCAGTTCGGCTGCATACGAACCCCACGCCCTTTACTGCCGTGGCCACTTACATCCCACCAACCACTCCATTCCCGGCAGAGGACCTCACCAGCCTTCGCCGGCTCGACTCACGCATCATACTGGCGGGTGACTTCAATGCCAGGCACAACTCCTGGGGCTGTCTCCGCAACAATTATAAAGGTATCGCCCTCCGCAAATACCTGAAGGAAACCACCTTAGTACTACATGCCCCTGACACGTTCACGTACCACCCACACTCCCATACTGGCAGCCCCAGTGTACTGGACCTGGTGATAGGCACATGCCTACCCAGAGTCAATCCCCTCAAAGTCTGCACCGACCTGACATCAGACCACTACCCTGTCATAGGGACAATTGACACCACAGTCACCCCTACTTCCACAAACACCATCTACGATTTCAAACAAGCTGACTGGAAAATGTATCGAACAGCTATGGACCAGCAGCTAGATCTGCAACATAAAGCCCGCACAAAGGAGGAACTTGACCAACATGTTCTTCACTTTGCTGACACCATTATCACCTCAGCCGCCCTCCATATCCCCAAAGTAAAACCGCACCCACTTGGAATACCACTCCCAGCCCACATCAAGACACTCATCTCGTACCGCAACAGGGCTCGGAGCCGATGGCAGCGTACCCGCCTACAGCCAGACAGGGACGACTACAATGCTCTGTTCCGACGGTGCAGAGTGGCCGTTGCTGAATGGAGGTCGGCGGGCGAAGTCAAAAAGCTCGACGCGCTGTCACTCGCAAATGGTTCGGTCTGGCGCTTCGCGCGCAGTCTCCGCGCCGCCAGGTCATCGATCCCGCCCCTAGAGGTGGACGGTGGCATGGCGGAGTCGGCGACTGACAGGGCGGAGTGCATGGCAAACCACTTTGTGAACTCATTCGCACCAGCACCCATACCACCTCACATCTCCAAGCTCCCCACACACTATCAACCCCCTCCGCCCCCAACGCCAGGCTCCCTCAAGACAGCTACGCCCAGGCAAGTGAGGAAGGAGATAGACCGCGTGCGTCATAACGCCGCTCCAGGCCCGGATGAAGTCACCCCACGCCTCCTCAAATCCATCTCACGCAAAGCACTCATCTACCTCACCAACATAATCAACAGCATTCTCATTTCAGGTCACTTCCCACGTCCATGGCGTGAGGCCACGGTAGTACCCATATTCAAGGGAAAAGGTGCATCCAATCGGCCGGCATCGTACCGTCCCATCGCCCTGCTCTCAGTGATATCAAAGGTAGCGGAGCGCATAGTTCTGGCCAGGCTGGAAGCGGAAGTAGCCCGGCTACAACCGCTGCCTGAATTCCAGTTTGGCTTCCGACGTCACTTATCAACACAACACGCATTAGCTCACGTCACCGACCAAATCACCCTCAGTTTCACACAAAGGACCCATACCGGCATGGTGTTGCTAGACCTGAGTCGTGCATTCGATACTGTCCACCATCACGCCCTAATCCTCAAGCTGGCCTTTCTGGGATTAAACCCTGCTCTTCGCTGCATCCTTCACTCTTTCCTGGAAGCCCGCACGTTCTGCGTACGGGTGGAAGGGTCCACTTCATCCTCTAGAGAGATCACTGCAGGAGTCCCTCAAGGGTCCACGCTCTCTCCCCTATTATTTTCCCTATATTCTCATGACATTCCCAAGCCCCCCGAATGCACGATTGTCATGTACGCGGATGACACCGCGCTGATGGTTAGACACCATGACCCCGTCCTTATTAAAGCCAGGCTGACCGCGGCCATCAACATAGTTAATCATTACTTTATGTCCTGGGGCATTCTCCCTAACCCCGCCAAAACCGAAGCCATTTTCTTCACCAGGCGACGCCCCCGCCTGCCACCCACACTGTTTGTGGGGGGCGCAGTGATAAAATGGAGCGATTCAGTGAAATACCTCGGTGTCACACTGGATCGCACATTGCGCTTCTCCCCGCACTTTTCGTCTGCCACTGCCCGGGCCTATCGCGCTTTTAACTCGATCTCCTCCCTCCTCCGCCCCCACAGCCCCTTGCCTGACCAGGACAGAGTGCGCCTCTTCAAGGCGTACATTGTCCCTATTTTACTGTATTCCTCTGTAATATTTGCCCATGTCCCCGACATCCGATTCCACCAAATAAAAACATGTTTCAATAAGCTACTCAGAGCAACACTCGGGAAATACAGACATGTAACTAACACACAATTACACGACCTTGCAGGCACACTATCACCACGCCAACTAGTCATTAAATACACAGACAAATTTTTCACAAAAGCATCACAACACCCGTCTACACTCATACAGAACATTGGACAACACAACATCACACGACCACACCCACATAAACTAATTACAGACTACCACCCAGGCAGGCCACCCTGACTGGGCAGAAGAAGAAAATCCTCCAACCAGCCACAAAAGTGTACAGTGCTACGGACATCCACCAAAGTGCCGTGCATCGAGACTGCAAATGAACGCCAACCAAAGCGACATAGATTCAAAAGTGCAACTTATGTAATATAGTGTACAATAGTGTAATATATAAGCTGCAAGCATAACTAAACCTACTCCCAAACTGTTCAGTGAAAAATATGTAACTATGTGTATGTAAATATCAATAATAATTTCTCTGTAAATATATTTCAACGTGTATGATCATCAGAAAACATTGAGCCCACAGGCTCCAGAACATTACGGAGGTTTTTTTTAAACTTTTCCTCCTAAAAACAACTATTAAATAAATGTAAATGTATATAAGAAGTGTTGTATAATGTCTATAAACTATGGAAAAAGAGCACAATGTGCTGGCGTTCCACTATGTATACCTATGTAAATATCAATGTATGCAAACATCGCAATAAAAAGCTTTTGAATTTGAATTTGTCCGATCACCGAAGTTAAGCATCGTCGAGCGTGGTTAGTACTTAGATGGGTGACCGCTTGGGAACACCACGTGCCGTTGGCACTACTATTTTGCACCCTACAGAAAAAAATTTTTTTTTAAAAATTTCAATTTTAAATTTTTTTTTCCCCCACAATCACCACATTTCCCCCCCCCCCCCCCCTAACACACACACACACACACACTCACTCTCTATCAATCAATCAATCAATCAATCAATCAATCAATCAATCACTCACTCACTCACCCACCCAGCAGCAGCTGTGAATCTTTGCATGTGTATACCTCATACAAACAAAGTGAAAAAATAAATAGATAAGTGTATATGTATGTATGTATGTATGTATGTATGTATGTATGTATGTATGTATGTATGTATGTATGTATGTATATATGTATATATATATATATATATATATATATATATATATATATATATATATATATATATATATAAACACACACACACACACCTATTTTGAAGTTTCTCTGTTTCAGTGGGCAGTTATGTATAATAATGAGAGATTCAAAAAGACGTTGATAACAATGTCATCAATGCCTGTTTAGTGTGCTCATTTGTTGGATGGTCGGCAGCAATACTAGAGGTGGTACAGCTGTAACCTGTAAAATTGTACCTGCAATGTGTTGTGTATGGAAAAAAATAAAAATTATATCATCTAAATTTTTGTTATCCAACAATAACCTTCCCATCAATGCATGATGTCACAGTAGCCATAGCTCTACTCTTTCTGCCATATAACATTGGGGGAAAAAAAAAAAAAAGGAGCTATTAGAATAATAACAAAAGATAAAAAATCATCTAACTGCAGACCAAAATTCAAAAAACTTAAAGTCCTGACTGCCATAAATGAATACGTTCTAGAAACTTTTTATTCATTCTTAAGAAAAAGAAGAAAAAAAAAATTATTATTTTTTTTTTTTTTTTTTTTTTTTTTAGATATTCGCACATAGGTATAACACCAGAAATGCTAGTAAATTGAGGATAGTTGAACATAACACTAGGCGATTTGAAAATGGACTAAATTACTTGGGAGTAAAACTTTACAACTTAATATCACAGAAAATAACTAAAACAATTTACCAGTATTAAAAAAAAAAACAGTAAAAAAAATTCTTCTAGAATATCCTACCTACCCTCTGAAGCTATTCTTTAATTTGATTGATAATAGAGAAATTGAACTGTTAATTTGTTGAATGGACTTGTGATAACAGCTGCTTCATGTTTTGCATAAAGTTAAATTGTGTAACATGTTATGTATTTTTTTTTTTTGAAATTTTTTTTCTTGGTAACTTGCATCATGTAAATATTAATTGTCTGCACATACATGTTCTATATCCCGGAGCCTTGACTCCACGTGGGATCAACAGAACAAAAATACAAAAAAAAAAAAAAAAATCCAGCTCACTAATCTAGGTGCATTTTGCTAACAATATTTGGAATATATATATATATTTTTTTTTGTGTAACATGCAAATTCTGTATTATTCTGCACACATTATTTATAATCTTCTATCATTTTCTTAGATAATAACTATTAATTCATAAAATAGATTGTGTGTGCATAACCTCCTGGAAACATTTGCACTTACCTCCTACTTTACTTTTTCATTTAAGCAATCCTATTCGCATGTATACACTTAGGTTGCAGCATCGAAATTGTGTAAAATTCAAAGTGTGTATTGCCTGAAAAAAAAAAAAAAAAAAAAAAGACATACCAAATATTTGCATACAGCGACACACTACATATTTGCACACAGTGGAGTTTTGCGGTAATTAACCTAGCACAATTTACCACACGCAATCACACGCCCGCGATGAGATAACACACTCGCTGTTTTCCTGTTGACCGGCACGAGGAGTAAGAAAAATTGATATTTACACGAGCACACACTCCCACACTAGTCACAACGTCGGTCATCAAGTTGTGTTGAAAATTCCTGTAGCCTCTGTTTTCCCAAATGATTTCACTTAAAATTTCATTTAACAAGACCATAAACAAATTTACAATACTAATTTCTTAAACAAACACTTCAGCGAACAAGTGACTGTCGCATTCATTACAAAGCTTACAACTTAACAGATGTTTCCGATGTGAAATAAAATAAGAAAATGTTTTACAACCAACCTAGAACATTTAGTCAAAACGTTTTTGTCCTGGTTTATGATTATTTTCCGTGACATGAATGTTTCAAAACTAATAAAAATACGAATGCAGCCAAATATAATGAAGTTAGCACATAAAAGACGACTTAAAATATTTCATTTTTCGAGAATTGGCAGAGCAAGAACGCACAGGTCCAACGGAAATTTCTTTAAAGATAAACGACCATCGGACAAAAACACCCCCTCCCCTCATCCTCAAAAATACGTGAATAATATACTTTTTCAATTATATTTTTATCGTTTTTTTTTTTTTTTTTTTAATATACTCATTAAAACTTCAAAATAAGCAGGTACTCGTGTGTTTTTCTCTCTACAATGTACCTGATCTCGGTGCGTAAACCTACATCATTTAGAGATGGAATTAATGTACACATACAAGTAAAATTTTGTTCCATTGTAAAATTGAGAGAAAGAAGGTTTTCCAAACGCATTAAGTATGGAGACTTTAAATAAGATTACGAGCTTATAAATGTTTGCAACGAAATAAAGTGACCATGTATCTGCAATTTCAAAAATATTTTTGCTCTGCTAACCTCACATGCAAGCAAGTAAAAATAACCTCACAACTTACTTACCTCTCTCAATTTCGCAGTACCAAAACATAGAAGGGATAAATAGGATAGTTTTTATTCGAAATCCTGCAAGAGTTTTAATTTTTATTAAAATATTTCTCCAATGTAGCATGTGTGTGGAATACTTCATCAGCA
>NW_026962744.1:70000-82500 GCF_032445375.1 Bacillus rossius redtenbacheri
AAATGCTTCTGCTGCTGTTCTACAATTCCCTCAATCCCTATGATAGTAAATGTAAGCTTAACCAAGGCAGAAATATTTTCATTAAAAAAAGTCTTTAAGACGCATGGTTTACTGGCTGAGATATATATATATATATTTTTTTTTTTGCTTACTTCTGTGGTCATTAGTACATTGCTACAAATATATTTATATATATAAAAAAATAAATAAAAAAATCCTTTCTATTTAATTTAGTTAGATCATATATCAATATTAATGGCAAAGACCAGTTGCATCGATTCACTTTGAAAATAATTCCATTTGTGCTAAAACTGGACACAGTAAAAAAAAAAAAAAAAAAAAAAAATATATATATACACACACACACACACACATAATTCGAATTCATATTATGCTTAACTGCGTTTGAATTTGCAATCATGCACAAGATGTTTTGTACTTCGAAGTAAAAACAACATAATGTACTATTTAACTACCCACAGTACAAATGGATCCAAAAAAAAAGTGAATTTTCATGCAGACGAAAATGCTTACATTTATTCTATTTATATTAAGTACCCATTACTAACAGCTTATACTGGGTGGAATACAACAGTTGACATGATTTTACTTATATGGCAATTTAATATTTAACCAAAATTAATGGTAAACTAATATTTTAAAGTGTCATTTATGGCCCCTTACCTTCAGCATGTTTGCTTCCTTGCACACAAACGAGGACAAACACATCACCCAACTGAAAAAAAAAAAAAAATTTCACTTGCATCACAAATAATTTAAAATTTTTCACCACATGAAGTAAATATTTCGCAATAAAAAAAAATATAGCCCTAGGACTCGTGTGCACACCTTTTCTTCCCCACATCGCACACGCAAACAAAACTTCCAAATTATTACAAAATCACTCGATTATTATACATACATAAACACACATGTATTATCCGAATAAGTGAGAAATGCAGGCCGATGAAAGTCAAATTTCGTTTCGGAAATTAAATCTCGCACAACTACCGACACATAACCAAACTTGCGTACATTTACATAGCATTAACCCTCTAAATAATAAACAAATGAAAGCAGAAAAAACAACATCGCTACCCACCGCGCGCGCTCCTGGCGGCGGGAGTAGGAACTACTTTGCACACAGACCGACATAGCCCCCTGCCAAAAACAGTAAAATAAATAATATATATAAGTCTTTTGGCGGGAAAAAATTTCTCAACCGCCTGGGAGCACCCTAGTGTGTGCCTGTCTTTAGGTTATGTTACTTTTAACTTCATTTTCTACAGGCAGACGCGAGGGTGCTCGCCCATTATTTTTATTTTTTTAAATTCTTTCCTACCTTTGGTGTGCCATGCAAGAATTTATCGTCAAAATGGCGGCCCCGAGTGCAAATTTCTCGTCTGCACTGCTGGCTGGATGATTATGTGATGTTTTGAAGGAGGGTGTTTTTTTTTTTGTTTGGATTTTGTGTGAGGGGGGGAGGGGGCTGGGCTAGCTTTTTTTTTTTTTTAAATTTTCTAAACATTCATCTCTTATGTAACAGTGTTCAGCATTAAAAAATTTAAAAGAAGAGGCACTTACTCATCAATTTCAAAACAGCCTATGAAGAAAAATAAAAAAAATTTAAATTCATTCCAGTTTTATACATTCATGATTTGATCACATGTATAACTTTTCTTTTTTATTACCTTATTTAATTTTATTATTATTACTACTATTGCTGCTACAACCTAGAAGATACCTCAGTGATACTAATACCTGCTGGTAAAGTTAAAGGTTTCACCTTTCTTTCTTTAAACATATCACAATACCTTTCTTGAGTTAAATATTATCTAATGGCTTTAAGAAGTTATGGTAATGTTCATCAGTTATAGAGTGTGGGTTTGTGTGTGTGTGTGAGAGTGTATTTTGAAGAGGGCTTTGGTGGTTGGGATGGTGAGGGTGGTGGGTGTTGTGTGTGGGGAGGGGGGGGGGGGGGGGGAAGTAAAAGAGTGTTCATTACACGATTTCTCCTGTTGTTTGTAACAATCACACCTGGTATAGCTATTTCGAGTGGCAAATACAAACTGCAAAAAAAAAACATCTATATCATTGCCAACGGCCATATCACGATGAACACACCGGTTCTCGTCCGATCTGGTTGTAGTGCGCGCGAAAATCGGTGCCGCGATTTCCGCAATTTTTCGTATATAAAGTGCCGCGAGTGCTATTTTCGGGTGTGATTCGTGTTCCTCAAACACCTGTGCATGCGCACAATTGAAGGTAAGACGCGGCTTTGCCGAAAAACATTATAAACAGTGTTTAAAATATTCGTTAATGTATGTAAACAAACAATCTAGTTCAACCATAGAGCATGACTCTCATAGAAGCAATCTTTCGGGCGGGTGTGTTCCCATATCGACTTCTATTACTGATAAATTAATTGGAGCACCCCATACCTCTTCTGAAAGCAACATGGCGACTTGTATTAATATAAATACAAATAATTTAAATGATATGGATAACTCTAACCAAACCATGTACGAACTGTACTGCCCAGCAATGGGGGTAACTGTTGACAACGATTCTGTTTTCGGACATTTCGGCAACTTATTTCAAGTCGGTGTCCAAGACGACAAGAATATAATGTGTCGCATCCATTTGAGGCCCATTGAACAGGACGATCTGTCTCAACACCCATTTATTATTGCTGATAGAAAAACCTATCAACCCAGATTTTTTCATAAAGACCAAGAAATCCCAGACATTATTTGCGAGGATGATTTTCACAAATATTTCGTGTGCTACCAGGAAGAGCACATGTCTCGATCACCAACCAGCCCCGCTGCTGACCGCCAGAGTCCCCCGGGGGTTCGAACACCGCCACCAGCACAGGGTATCCCCAACATGGAGTGGCAGGAAGTCAGCAGAGGGGGAATCAATAAAAGGTGCTTCGCCCAAATGGACAACAGCCCAAGCAAGGACCGAGCAACAAAAACAAATCGTTACCACACACTGAGCGAGGAAGAGGACGACTTCCAGACAGCGACAGCTCAACCTGATGCACCTGTCAACCCCCCCAACACAGTTACACCCACGCCCACCTCGCACAGTACCACCAAGGCACATAAACCTCCGCCGGGCAAAGCTGGCCCAGCGATACCAGAAAAATTTGCCCCCAACAAGTTCCCGATGCCACCTGTGACGGTGAAAACTGGCATGAACCAGGCGTTCCACCAATACAAGCCGGCTCTCAAACAGTTAATGAAAAATGACTACGCCATCATTGTGACAAAGCACAATGTAAAGATAAAGACTGCCACCATCCCAGACCAGGAAAACCTAATAAAATTCCTTAAAGAAAAGAACTTTGAATGTTTCACACACCCGCGCCCAGACCAAAGGAACTCTCGATTTGTCATCCGAGGACTGGATGTCGACTACGACCAGGACGAGCTTGCTGCCCAAGTACGCTCCCTCGGTCTTGATGTTGCATCAGTGAAACGGATGGACCGGCGTACTCCAACTGGGGAGGACATCCCAGTGCCGCTGTTCCTCATTTCGCTCAATGGAACTGCCCAGCTATCCCCCATCCTCGGCCGCCACTACCTGGACCACATGGAGGTCAGGTTCGAGGCCTACCGAGGACGCCAGGAAATTCAACGCTGCGTGCAATGTCAACGCTGGGACCACTCCATCCACCTCTGCTGGATGAAGCCCAGATGCGTGCGGTGCCCGGGCGCCCACCCTTCCACGGAGTGCCCCAACGTTTCAGATGCCCCACCACACTGCGCCAACTGCGCGGACCATGACCTCCCGGCCAACATGCACATCGCCGCCTCCAAGGACTGCCCAGTCAGGCTGTCCATGCTGAATGCTAAGGTAAACCGCACAGCACAGCCACAACAAAAACTGCCCACCACCACCAGCTTCCCCCCACTTCCTCCCCCAAGAAACACATTCGCAAGCCAACTGAAAACATTCAAAACACAAGCAATAACCACACCAACCCACGACACACCACTGCCACAAGCCACTCAACTCCCAGCTCGCGTCACTCGCGTTCCTTCTAACTCAATGCCTCGTCATGCCAGTTACAATCATCCACCCCCTAAAAATCAACAAGCTAATGCTGAACCCAATGTCCTAAACGAATTTGCCGAATTGATTAAGTTAATTAAAGACCTCAACTTGCTGAAATGGGTTCCCTTTTTACTAGATGCCATCCGGAAATTTAAATCATCGCAGAACCAAGACGAGAAGTGCACAGTGATTTTCTCCGTCCTTAGTGCAATTGCCAATGCCCTCCCTTAAAATCATTATCTGGAATAGCAACAGCATCGCCAACAAGGCAGCCGAGTTCAATCATTTCATTTCACTCCACAAACCAGACCTGGTGTTCTTGGCGGAAACCTGGCTCAGGGCTGGCGTTCCGTTCACGGTGCCGGGATATGTGACGCATCGGGCCGACCGGTTGGGTGGCAAACAGGGGGGCGTGGCTCTTCTTGTGCGCCAAGCTTTGTCGCACCATAGGCGCCAAACGCCTCAATTGCAGCACATGGAAGCGGTAGCAGTTCGGCTGCATACGAACCCCACGCCCTTTACTGCCGTGGCCACTTACATCCCACCAACCACTCCATTCCCGGCAGAGGACCTCACCAGCCTTCGCCGGCTCGACTCACGCATCATACTGGCGGGTGACTTCAATGCCAGGCACAACTCCTGGGGCTGTCTCCGCAACAATTATAAAGGTATCGCCCTCCGCAAATACCTGAAGGAAACCACCTTAGTACTACATGCCCCTGACACGTTCACGTACCACCCACACTCCCATACTGGCAGCCCCAGTGTACTGGACCTGGTGATAGGCACATGCCTACCCAGAGTCAATCCCCTCAAAGTCTGCACCGACCTGACATCAGACCACTACCCTGTCATAGGGACAATTGACACCACAGTCACCCCTACTTCCACAAACACCATCTACGATTTCAAACAAGCTGACTGGAAAATGTATCGAACAGCTATGGACCAGCAGCTAGATCTGCAACATAAAGCCCGCACAAAGGAGGAACTTGACCAACATGTTCTTCACTTTGCTGACACCATTATCACCTCAGCCGCCCTCCATATCCCCAAAGTAAAACCGCACCCACTTGGAATACCACTCCCAGCCCACATCAAGACACTCATCTCGTACCGCAACAGGGCTCGGAGCCGATGGCAGCGTACCCGCCTACAGCCAGACAGGGACGACTACAATGCTCTGTTCCGACGGTGCAGAGTGGCCGTTGCTGAATGGAGGTCGGCGGGCGAAGTCAAAAAGCTCGACGCGCTGTCACTCGCAAATGGTTCGGTCTGGCGCTTCGCGCGCAGTCTCCGCGCCGCCAGGTCATCGATCCCGCCCCTAGAGGTGGACGGTGGCATGGCGGAGTCGGCGACTGACAGGGCGGAGTGCATGGCAAACCACTTTGTGAACTCATTCGCACCAGCACCCATACCACCTCACATCTCCAAGCTCCCCACACACTATCAACCCCCTCCGCCCCCAACGCCAGGCTCCCTCAAGACAGCTACGCCCAGGCAAGTGAGGAAGGAGATAGACCGCGTGCGTCATAACGCCGCTCCAGGCCCGGATGAAGTCACCCCACGCCTCCTCAAATCCATCTCACGCAAAGCACTCATCTACCTCACCAACATAATCAACAGCATTCTCATTTCAGGTCACTTCCCACGTCCATGGCGTGAGGCCACGGTAGTACCCATATTCAAGGGAAAAGGTGCATCCAATCGGCCGGCATCGTACCGTCCCATCGCCCTGCTCTCAGTGATATCAAAGGTAGCGGAGCGCATAGTTCTGGCCAGGCTGGAAGCGGAAGTAGCCCGGCTACAACCGCTGCCTGAATTCCAGTTTGGCTTCCGACGTCACTTATCAACACAACACGCATTAGCTCACGTCACCGACCAAATCACCCTCAGTTTCACACAAAGGACCCATACCGGCATGGTGTTGCTAGACCTGAGTCGTGCATTCGATACTGTCCACCATCACGCCCTAATCCTCAAGCTGGCCTTTCTGGGATTTAACCCTGCTCTTCGCTGCATCCTTCACTCTTTCCTGGAAGCCCGCACGTTCTGCGTACGGGTGGAAGGGTCCACTTCATCCTCTAGAGAGATCACTGCAGGAGTCCCTCAAGGGTCCACGCTCTCTCCCCTATTATTTTCCCTATATTCTCATGACATTCCCAAGCCCCCCGAATGCACGATTGTCATGTACGCGGATGACACCGCGCTGATGGTTAGACACCATGACCCCGTCCTTATTAAAGCCAGGCTGACCGCGGCCATCAACATAGTTAATCATTACTTTATGTCCTGGGGCATTCTCCCTAACCCCGCCAAAACCGAAGCCATTTTCTTCACCAGGCGACGCCCCCGCCTGCCACCCACACTGTTTGTGGGGGGCGCAGTGATAAAATGGAGCGATTCAGTGAAATACCTCGGTGTCACACTGGATCGCACATTGCGCTTCTCCCCGCACTTTTCGTCTGCCACTGCCCGGGCCTATCGCGCTTTTAACTCGATCTCCTCCCTCCTCCGCCCCCACAGCCCCTTGCCTGACCAGGACAGAGTGCGCCTCTTCAAGGCGTACATTGTCCCTATTTTACTGTATTCCTCTGTAATATTTGCCCATGTCCCCGACATCCGATTCCACCAAATAAAAACATGTTTCAATAAGCTACTCAGAGCAACACTCGGGAAATACAGACATGTAACTAACACACAATTACACGACCTTGCAGGCACACTATCACCACGCCAACTAGTCATTAAATACACAGACAAATTTTTCACAAAAGCATCACAACACCCGTCTACACTCATACAGAACATTGGACAACACAACATCACACGACCACACCCACATAAACTAATTACAGACTACCACCCAGGCAGGCCACCCTGACTGGGCAGAAGAAGAAAATCCTCCAACCAGCCACAAAAGTGTACAGTGCTACGGACATCCACCAAAGTGCCGTGCATCGAGACTGCAAATGAACGCCAACCAAAGCGACATAGATTCAAAAGTGCAACTTATGTAATATAGTGTACAATAGTGTAATATATAAGCTGCAAGCATAACTAAACCTACTCCCAAACTGTTCAGTGAAAAATATGTAACTATGTGTATGTAAATATCAATAATAATTTCTCTGTAAATATATTTCAACGTGTATGATCATCAGAAAACATTGAGCCCACAGGCTCCAGAACATTACAGAGGTTTTTTTAAACTTTTCCTCCTAAAAACAATTATTAAATAAATGTAAATGTATATAAGAAGTGTTGTATAATGTCTATAAACTATGGAAAAAGAGCACAATGTGCTGGCGTTCCACTATGTATACCTATGTAAATATCAATGTATGCAAACATCGCAATAAAAAGCTTTTGAATTTGAATTTGTCCGATCACCGAAGTTAAGCATCGTCGAGCGTGGTTAGTACTTAGATGGGTGACCGCTTGGGAACACCACGTGCCGTTGGCACTACTATTTTGCACCCTACAGAAAAAAATTTTTTTTTAAAAATTTCAATTTTAAATTTTTTTTTCCCCCACAATCACCACATTTCCCCCCCCCCCCCCCCCCTAACACACACACACACACACACTCACTCTCTATCAATCAATCAATCAATCAATCAATCAATCAATCAATCACTCACTCACTCACTCACCCACCCAGCAGCAGCTGTGAATCTTTGCATGTGTATACCTCATACAAAATTCAAAGTGAAAAAATAAATAGATAAGTGTATATGTATGTATGTATGTATGTATGTATGTATGTATGTATGTATGTATGTATGTATGTATGTATGTATGTATATATGTATATATATATATATATATATATATATATATATATATATATATATATATATATATATATATATATATAAACACACACACACACACCTATTTTGAAGTTTCTCTGTTTCAGTGGGCAGTTATGTATAATAATGAGAGATTCAAAAAGACGTTGATAACAATGTCATCAATGCCTGTTTAGTGTGCTCATTTGTTGGATGGTCGGCAGCAATACTAGAGGTGGTACAGCTGTAACCTGTAAAATTGTACCTGCAATGTGTTGTGTATGGAAAAAAATAAAAATTATATCATCTAAATTTTTGTTATCCAACAATAACCTTCCCATCAATGCATGATGTCACAGTAGCCATAGCTCTACTCTTTCTGCCATATAACATTGGGGGAAAAAAAAAAAAAAGGAGCTATTAGAATAATAACAAAAGATAAAAAATCATCTAACTGCAGACCAAAATTCAAAAAACTTAAAGTCCTGACTGCCATAAATGAATACGTTCTAGAAACTTTTTATTCATTCTTAAGAAAAAGAAGAAAAAAAAAATTATTATTTTTTTTTTTTTTTTTTTTTTTTTAGATATTCGCACATAGGTATAACACCAGAAATGCTAGTAAATTGAGGATAGTTGAACATAACACTAGGCGATTTGAAAATGGACTAAATTACTTGGGAGTAAAACTTTACAACTTAATATCACAGAAAATAACTAAAACAATTTACCAGTATTAAAAAAAAAAACAGTAAAAAAAATTCTTCTAGAATATCCTACCTACCCTCTGAAGCTATTCTTTAATTTGATTGATAATAGAGAAATTGAACTGTTAATTTGTTGAATGGACTTGTGATAACAGCTGCTTCATGTTTTGCATAAAGTTAAATTGTGTAACATGTTATGTATTTTTTTTTTTTGAAATTTTTTTTCTTGGTAACTTGCATCATGTAAATATTAATTGTCTGCACATACATGTTCTATATCCCGGAGCCTTGACTCCACGTGGGATCAACAGAACAAAAATACAAAAAAAAAAAAAAAATCCAGCTCACTAATCTAGGTGCATTTTGCTAACAATATTTGGAATATATATATATATTTTTTTTTGTGTAACATGCAAATTCTGTATTATTCTGCACACATTATTTATAATCTTCTATCATTTTCTTAGATAATAACTATTAATTCATAAAATAGATTGTGTGTGCATAACCTCCTGGAAACATTTGCACTTACCTCCTACTTTACTTTTTCATTTAAGCAATCCTATTCGCATGTATACACTTAGGTTGCAGCATCGAAATTGTGTAAAATTCAAAGTGTGTATTGCCTGAAAAAAAAAAAAAAAAAAAAAAAGACATACCAAATATTTGCATACAGCGACACACTACATATTTGCACACAGTGGAGTTTTGCGGTAATTAACCTAGCACAATTTACCACACGCAATCACACGCCCGCGATGAGATAACACACTCGCTGTTTTCCTGTTGACCGGCACGAGGAGTAAGAAAAATTGATATTTACACGAGCACACACTCCCACACTAGTCACAACGTCGGTCATCAAGTTGTGTTGAAAATTCCTGTAGCCTCTGTTTTCCCAAATGATTTCACTTAAAATTTCATTTAACAAGACCATAAACAAATTTACAATACTAATTTCTTAAACAAACACTTCAGCGAACAAGTGACTGTCGCATTCATTACAAAGCTTACAACTTAACAGATGTTTCCGATGTGAAATAAAATAAGAAAATGTTTTACAACCAACCTAGAACATTTAGTCAAAACGTTTTTGTCCTGGTTTATGATTATTTTCCGTGACATGAATGTTTCAAAACTAATAAAAATACGAATGCAGCCAAATATAATGAAGTTAGCACATAAAAGACGACTTAAAATATTTCATTTTTCGAGAATTGGCAGAGCAAGAACGCACAGGTCCAACGGAAATTTCTTTAAAGATAAACGACCATCGGACAAAAACACCCCCTCCCCTCATCCTCAAAAATACGTGAATAATATACTTTTTCAATTATATTTTTATCGTTTTTTTTTTTTTTTTTTAATATACTCATTAAAACTTCAAAATAAGCAGGTACTCGTGTGTTTTTCTCTCTACAATGTACCTGATCTCGGTGCGTAAACCTACATCATTTAGAGATGGAATTAATGTACACATACAAGTAAAATTTTGTTCCATTGTAAAATTGAGAGAAAGAAGGTTTTCCAAACGCATTAAGTATGGAGACTTTAAATAAGATTACGAGCTTATAAATGTTTGCAACGAAATAAAGTGACCATGTATCTGCAATTTCAAAAATATTTTTGCTCTGCTAACCTCACATGCAAGCAAGTAAAAATAACCTCACAACTTACTTACCTCTCTCAATTTCGCAGTACCAAAACATAGAAGGGATAAATAGGATAGTTTTTATTCGAAATCCTGCAAGAGTTTTAATTTTTATTAAAATATTTCTCCAATGTAGCATGTGTGTGGAATACTTCATCAGCAACTTGCATCTGCACCTTGAGTGAATTGAAGGGCAGCCAGTTTTAAAAGCTAAACAGAAACTGCACTCTTGAGAATGCATCAGATCCAAGTGAAATGCTTGTTGTGTGTACAGTTAAAAGTTTTATTATTCACACAATGAAAATGTAAACAAAATTTACTCACAATAATAATCACATCATCCTTGGAGGTGCACGAAGAAAGCCATTCCAGGTGGCACTGAACAAGGTGATTTGCTAGTGCTTCCACAGCAAACAGCCTTCATGAAATTATCTCCACATTTTCAGCATACTATACACTAAAGTATACCTAAGTTAATTTAACCATTTTCAAGTGATTCCAGCACAAATTACGTATTTGATTCCTTGAATAACATCTGCAAATGAAAAGTTCCCTGTTTGGTGTAGCAGTAAATTTAAACAGCTCGCAGTGCAAATTAAACAGTGCAGCTGCCATAAAAAAATTACACTATTAGTGGAACTGCCCATTATGTCATCGTAGACTGCTGACATTTAGAAAACATTGAAAAATCAGTGCTAAAGAAGCCCTACATTACTTTCGCTGTCCAAAGTGCGCTGCTCCCTACGTGAGCAAGGCATCGAGAATTTTCTGAACCGTCCGCAACCAGAAAATTGGGTAACCAGATATTTGCAGAGAGAAAAATTTTATTTTCACTTTGCTCTTGCATTCTGTAGGATCAGTCTCGTCATGGCAGATACCGCAGCAGCGACTGCAGCACCAGCTGTTGCCCCATCACAGGCAGCTTCCCCGAAGAAAGGCAAGGCTGCGTCGAAGAAGCCACGAGCCAAGCCCGCGCACCCGCGCACATCTGAAATGGTGGCCTCTGCGATCAAGAGCCTCAAGGAAAGGGGCGGCTCATCACTGCAAGCCATCAAGAAATACGTCGCCTCTACCTACAAAGTAGATGCGGAAAAGCTGGCACCTTTCATCAAGAAATACTTGAAGGCAGCAGTGGCTAGCGGCGAGCTTGTCCAAACCAAAGGCAAGGGTGCGTCTGGCTCCTTCAAGCTGGCTTCAGGGACCACCGGTGCTCCGGACCAGCCCAAGGCTCCAAGCGGCAAGCGTGGTGCAGCTGCCCCTAAGGAAAAGAAGCGATCCGTAGCCAAGAAGGCAGCGGTGGGCAAGAAACCAGTCAAGAAGACTCCGCCTACAGCAGAAAAGAAAAAAAAGGCAGCAGCTGCAACCCCCAAGCCCAAGAAGGCACCTTCAAAGGCAAAAAAGGTGTCCAAACCTCCCACGAAGAAACCCCGTGCTCCAAAGCCAAAGAAGGTTGCCCCAAAGAGCAAGTCGCCCAAGAAAGCAGCCCCAAAGCGGAAATGAAGATGCCAGCAGGACCGCTGGCACTTTCTGTGGCACTGTACCACCTTATCGGCCCTTCTAAGGGCCAACAATACTAGTCATGAAGGTATCAGTTGTTGCAATCATTGCCTCCTATAGCCACACCTCTGCCGTTAGGTAAAATTCTGGTTAAAAAATTTCTTATGGTATTTGAAGCGGGGGAAATAAATAAATAAATAAAGAAATTTATCAATTACATTGTGTGTATAGTTTAGGTGCAAAATTATTTAAAGTTTTTAAGCAGGAAAACGTCTTACAAACATCTCACTCTTATTTCAGCATATATATATATATATACACATATATACACACACACACACACATATTTTTTTTGTAAGGATTAGGTCTCAGGGTATTAATGGTGAACTTTATGCTGCTGCTGCTGCTGCTGCTGCTGCTGCTGCTGCTGCTGCTGCTGCTGCTGCTGCTGCTGCTGCTGCTGATGGTGCTGCTACTGCAGACAGGCACTGTTTGAAGAGTTTTTATTTCCTATGCAGAATACATTGCATTGTGTGCAAATCTTTTGTGTACAATATAAACAACCACCTCAAAACACAGACACTATAACTGTGTTTTTCCAAATTCTTATTAATGTAATATATTATTGGCTGGGTAAAGGTCAACGACAGCTAATAGGTACAAAAAGCCAGACAACTGTTTTCCTTTCAAATTTGACAGTTATTTTTAGCCCTAATAAGGGCTGTTTTTTTTTTCCCCCTTGCAAAAAAAATGGCAAGGAACTCAAGCACGCTCGCCACGGATACG
>NW_026962744.1:87500-92500 GCF_032445375.1 Bacillus rossius redtenbacheri
AATTTCACTTGCATCACAAATAATTTAAAATTTTTCACCACATGAAGTAAATATTTCGCAATAAAAAAAAATATAGCCCTAGGACTCGTGTGCACACCTTTTCTTCCCCACATCGCACACGCAAACAAAACTTCCAAATTATTACAAAATCACTCGATTATTATACATACATAAACACACATGTATTTTCCGAATAAGTGAGAAATGCAGGCCGATGAAAGTCAAATTTCGTTTCGGAAATTAAATCTCGCACAACTACCGACACATAACCAAACTTGCGTACATTTACATAGCATTAACCCTCTAAATAATAAACAAATGAAAGCAGAAAAAACAACATCGCTACCCACCGCGCGCGCTCCTGGCGGCGGGAGTAGGAACTACTTTGCACACAGACCGACATAGCCCCCTGCCAAAAACAGTAAAATAAATAATATATATAAGTCTTTTGGCGGGAAAAAATTTCTCAACCGCCTGGGAGCACCCTAGTGTGTGCCTGTCTTTAGGTTATGTTACTTTTAACTTCATTTTCTACAGGCAGACGCGAGGGTGCTCGCCCATTATTTTTATTTTTTTAAATTCTTTCCTACCTTTGGTGTGCCATGCAAGAATTTATCGTCAAAATGGCGGCCCCGAGTGCAAATTTCTCGTCTGCACTGCTGGCTGGATGATTATGTGATGTTTTGAAGGAGGGTGTTTTTTTTTTTGTTTGGATTTTGTGTGAGGGGGGGAGGGGCTGGGCTAGCTTTTTTTTTTTTTTAAATTTTCTAAACATTCATCTCTTATGTAACAGTGTTCAGCATTAAAAAATTTAAAAGAAGAGGCACTTACTCATCAATTTCAAAACAGCCTATGAAGAAAAATAAAAAAAATTTAAATTCATTCCAGTTTTATACATTCATGATTTGATCACATGTATAACTTTTCTTTTTTATTACCTTATTTAATTTTATTATTATTACTACTATTGCTGCTACAACCTAGAAGATACCTCAGTGATACTAATACCTGCTGGTAAAGTTAAAGGTTTCACCTTTCTTTCTTTAAACATATCACAATACCTTTCTTGAGTTAAATATTATCTAATGGCTTTAAGAAGTTATGGTAATGTTCATCAGTTATAGAGTGTGGGTTTGTGTGTGTGTGTGAGAGTGTATTTTGAAGAGGGCTTTGGTGGTTGGGATGGTGAGGGTGGTGGGTGTTGTGTGTGGGGAGGGGGGGGGGGGGGGGGGGGAAGTAAAAGAGTGTTCATTACACGATTTCTCCTGTTGTTTGTAACAATCACACCTGGTATAGCTATTTCGAGTGGCAAATACAAACTGCAAAAAAAAAACATCTATATCATTGCCAACGGCCATATCACGATGAACACACCGGTTCTCGTCCGATCACCGAAGTTAAGCATCGTCGAGCGTGGTTAGTACTTAGATGGGTGACCGCTTGGGAACACCACGTGCCGTTGGCACTACTATTTTGCACCCTACAGAAAAAAATTTTTTTTTAAAAATTTCAATTTTAAATTTTTTTTTCCCCCACAATCACCACATTTCCCCCCCCCCCCCCCCCTAACACACACACACACACACACTCACTCTCTATCAATCAATCAATCAATCAATCAATCAATCAATCAATCAATCACTCACTCACTCACCCACCCAGCAGCAGCTGTGAATCTTTGCATGTGTATACCTCATACAAAATTCAAAGTGAAAAAATAAATAGATAAGTGTATATGTATGTATGTATGTATGTATGTATGTATGTATGTATGTATGTATGTATGTATGTATGTATGTATATATGTATATATATATATATATATATATATATATATATATATATATATATATATATAAACACACACACACACACCTATTTTGAAGTTTCTCTGTTTCAGTGGGCAGTTATGTATAATAATGAGAGATTCAAAAAGACGTTGATAACAATGTCATCAATGCCTGTTTAGTGTGCTCATTTGTTGGATGGTCGGCAGCAATACTAGAGGTGGTACAGCTGTAACCTGTAAAATTGTACCTGCAATGTGTTGTGTATGGAAAAAAATAAAAATTATATCATCTAAATTTTTGTTATCCAACAATAACCTTCCCATCAATGCATGATGTCACAGTAGCCATAGCTCTACTCTTTCTGCCATATAACATTGGGGGAAAAAAAAAAAAAAGGAGCTATTAGAATAATAACAAAAGATAAAAAATCATCTAACTGCAGACCAAAATTCAAAAAACTTAAAGTCCTGACTGCCATAAATGAATACGTTCTAGAAACTTTTTATTCATTCTTAAGAAAAAGAAGAAAAAAAAAATTATTATTTTTTTTTTTTTTTTTTTTTTTAGATATTCGCACATAGGTATAACACCAGAAATGCTAGTAAATTGAGGATAGTTGAACATAACACTAGGCGATTTGAAAATGGACTAAATTACTTGGGAGTAAAACTTTACAACTTAATATCACAGAAAATAACTAAAACAATTTACCAGTATTAAAAAAAAAAACAGTAAAAAAAATTCTTCTAGAATATCCTACCTACCCTCTGAAGCTATTCTTTAATTTGATTGATAATAGAGAAATTGAACTGTTAATTTGTTGAATGGACTTGTGATAACAGCTGCTTCATGTTTTGCATAAAGTTAAATTGTGTAACATGTTATGTATTTTTTTTTTTTGAAATTTTTTTTCTTGGTAACTTGCATCATGTAAATATTAATTGTCTGCACATACATGTTCTATATCCCGGAGCCTTGACTCCACGTGGGATCAACAGAACAAAAATACAAAAAAAAAAAAAAAATCCAGCTCACTAATCTAGGTGCATTTTGCTAACAATATTTGGAATATATATATATATTTTTTTTTGTGTAACATGCAAATTCTGTATTATTCTGCACACATTATTTATAATCTTCTATCATTTTCTTAGATAATAACTATTAATTCATAAAATAGATTGTGTGTGCATAACCTCCTGGAAACATTTGCACTTACCTCCTACTTTACTTTTTCATTTAAGCAATCCTATTCGCATGTATACACTTAGGTTGCAGCATCGAAATTGTGTAAAATTCAAAGTGTGTATTGCCTGAAAAAAAAAAAAAAAAAAAAAAGACATACCAAATATTTGCATACAGCGACACACTACATATTTGCACACAGTGGAGTTTTGCGGTAATTAACCTAGCACAATTTACCACACGCAATCACACGCCCGCGATGAGATAACACACTCGCTGTTTTCCTGTTGACCGGCACGAGGAGTAAGAAAAATTGATATTTACACGAGCACACACTCCCACACTAGTCACAACGTCGGTCATCAAGTTGTGTTGAAAATTCCTGTAGCCTCTGTTTTCCCAAATGATTTCACTTAAAATTTCATTTAACAAGACCATAAACAAATTTACAATACTAATTTCTTAAACAAACACTTCAGCGAACAAGTGACTGTCGCATTCATTACAAAGCTTACAACTTAACAGATGTTTCCGATGTGAAATAAAATAAGAAAATGTTTTACAACCAACCTAGAACATTTAGTCAAAACGTTTTTGTCCTGGTTTATGATTATTTTCCGTGACATGAATGTTTCAAAACTAATAAAAATACGAATGCAGCCAAATATAATGAAGTTAGCACATAAAAGACGACTTAAAATATTTCATTTTTCGAGAATTGGCAGAGCAAGAACGCACAGGTCCAACGGAAATTTCTTTAAAGATAAACGACCATCGGACAAAAACACCCCCTCCCCTCATCCTCAAAAATACGTGAATAATATACTTTTTCAATTATATTTTTATCGTTTTTTTTTTTTTTTTTTAATATACTCATTAAAACTTCAAAATAAGCAGGTACTCGTGTGTTTTTCTCTCTACAATGTACCTGATCTCGGTGCGTAAACCTACATCATTTAGAGATGGAATTAATGTACACATACAAGTAAAATTTTGTTCCATTGTAAAATTGAGAGAAAGAAGGTTTTCCAAACGCATTAAGTATGGAGACTTTAAATAAGATTACGAGCTTATAAATGTTTGCAACGAAATAAAGTGACCATGTATCTGCAATTTCAAAAATATTTTTGCTCTGCTAACCTCACATGCAAGCAAGTAAAAATAACCTCACAACTTACTTACCTCTCTCAATTTCGCAGTACCAAAACATAGAAGGGATAAATAGGATAGTTTTTATTCGAAATCCTGCAAGAGTTTTAATTTTTATTAAAATATTTCTCCAATGTAGCATGTGTGTGGAATACTTCATCAGCAACTTGCATCTGCACCTTGAGTGAATTGAAGGGCAGCCAGTTTTAAAAGCTAAACAGAAACTGCACTCTTGAGAATGCATCAGATCCAAGTGAAATGCTTGTTGTGTGTACAGTTAAAAGTTTTATTATTCACACAATGAAAATGTAAACAAAATTTACTCACAATAATAATCACATCATCCTTGGAGGTGCACGAAGAAAGCCATTCCAGGTGGCACTGAACAAGGTGATTTGCTAGTGCTTCCACAGCAAACAGCCTTCATGAAATTATCTCCACATTTTCAGCATACTATACACTAAAGTATACCTAAGTTAATTTAACCATTTTCAAGTGATTCCAGCACAAATTACGTATTTGATTCCTTGAATAACATCTGCAAATGAAAAGTTCCCTGTTTGGTGTAGCAGTAAATTTAAACAGCTCGCAGTGCAAATTAAACAGTGCAGCTGCCATAAAAAAATTACACTATTAGTGGAACTGCCCATTATGTCATCGTAGACTGCTGACATTTAGAAAACATTGAAAAATCAGTGCTAAAGAAGCCCTACATTACTTTCGCTGTCCAAAGTGCGCTGCTCCCTACGTGAGCAAGGCATCGAGAATTTTCTGAACCGTCCGCAACCAGAAAATTGGGTAACCAGATATTTGCAGAGAGAAAAATTTTATTTTCACTTTGCTCTTGCATTCTGTAGGATCAGTCTCGTCATGGCA
>NW_026962744.1:97500-115000 GCF_032445375.1 Bacillus rossius redtenbacheri
TTGTAACTTTAGTAACCTGATGTTTCCAGGTGAGACTCGGGTCGAGAGTTAGGCCTAAATATCGCACCGATTTTTCAAATGGAATTGCTTGATTAAATATTTTGAGTTCGCGATCAGGAAAAGTACGTTTTTTTGTTAAAACTATGGTAGTAGATTTGGCGCCATTAATTTTTATGCGCCAGCGAGTGTACCATTGTTCGAGTGACGTGAGCTGCCTTTGGACAATAGTTAGTGCAAAATTTAAATTGGAAGATTGGTAAACTACCGCAGTGTCGTCCGCATAAAGCTGCACATGAGCATGTTCGCGCGGTATATCGGCTGTATACACATTATAAAAGAAGGGGGAGAGGGGTGAGCCCTGCGGTACCCCAGCTGTGAGTTCCCGAGTAGAAGACTTCGCCCCATCTATCGCGACAAAGAATTTTCGGCGCCATAAATAATGGGCCACCAGATGAATATATGTGTCCGGAAAATTAAAAGTCACAAATTTTTTAATTAGGCCAGGAATCCAGACTTTGTCGAAAGCTTTCTCCGCGTCTAGCATAGTTGCTACTGTGAACTTCGCTCGCGAGTTAAATCCATCAGTGGCATCTTCAACCAGCTTGATTAATGGATGAGATGTGGAGTGGCCACTCCGAAAACCGAATTGATTATCTGGGATAATGTTATGTTGGTCGGAATGCTCTTTAAGTCGTTTTAATAAAATTTTTTCAAAAATTTTGCTAGTGCTATTTAAAAGGCTAATAGGGCGCCTATTTTGCGGTAAAGACGCATTTTTCCCTGGCTTTGGAATCGTAATTACTTTCGCGAGTTTCCACTCGGAAGGATAAGTTTTTAAAATAAAAATAGCATTCAAAATATTTAAAAGATATTCGAGTGCTGAAAATGGTAATTTTTTGAGTGATTCGAAATTAATTCCATCAGGTCCGCCTGCTTTATTTTGAGGTCGCGATTGAATTGTTCTTAATAGTTCGTGAATTGTTATAAGTTCCGGCTCTATTTGCGTGGCTGTTTGTAGGTAATTATTTACCGCGACTGTAGTGGTTCGAGTAAATTGAGGGTCGTTTACATCCTCATTCGGCGAAAATTGTTTCTCAAAAATATCCGCGATCGCATTTGCCTTGTCGGCCGCGTCATATTTTATGCCCGTGTCCGTAATTATTGCGGGAGTAGAAATAAATTTATTATTGCCTCTTAATGTGCGCGTGAGGCGCCACATTTGCCGAGGCTGTGTAGCGACTTCCGTTACTAGATTCCCGAATTTATCTATTTTTAATTGTTTAAGTTTTCGAGTAACTTGCGCTTTTAGGCGATTGTATTCCGTCCTGGCTTGCGGTGTTCGCGTTCGCTGATAGTTATTTCGCGCCTGACGTTTTAAAATGATTAAAATATCGACATCTGGATAGTTAATTCTTGTAAATTCTCTTTTGTTCATTAATTTCGTGTGTGTTTTGCGCACGTCTGTAATCGTGTCAGTAAACAATTTAACATGCGTGTCAAGTTCTTCGGGAGTGTTTATCGTCGGTGGTTCAATAAAAATTGTTTCTAAATCATCGCGAAATTTGTCCCAGTCGGTAACTCCGAAAGTTCGGTTAAAAATGGCCGCGCAAAACTGGGCATCAAAAGTCAATTGTATTAATACAGGAAAATGATCGGAGTCTAACTCATCTAATTTTTCGGAAGTAACTTGTGCTCCCGGAATGTTGGTAAAGGCTATATCTAAAATTTCCGGCATGCCCCCATTAGTTGGGTAGCTAGTCGGCGAATTTGGAGCAAAAATTTCGTAATTATTTCGAGCCGCATGCTCAGTTAAATTTCTCCCCGCTGGGTTTGTATTTCTGCAACCCCAGTCTTCGTTTTTACTATTTAAATCACCAGCTATGAAGAAGTGCTGCATTGGATTTATTAGTTTATTTAAATCGCTAATCAATAAAGGCTTGTTCGGTGGTTTATAGACTGCCGACATACAGACGTGCGCATTTTTGTTACGAATATTTATGCTGGTGGCCTCAATGTGCTCTAAGCCAGTTATTTTTATAGGGTGATGATTTATGCCGTGCTTAATGAGAATGGCTGTACCGCCCCCTAGAGTGTCGCGGTCGGTTCTATAGGTTGTATAACCACTGATATTAAAACGATGGTGAGGCCTTAATTTTGTCTCCGAAATTAATGCCACATCTATCCCGTATACGAAAAGACATTGTTCTAATTCGTAGGATTTGGCACGAATGCCATTTGCATTAAAATTAAGGATTTGTAGTGTTTTCCCCCTGTCTACAGCCATTTACTGAAGCACTTTCGCGAGGGCCTCCAGCAAAATGGTCTGACGCTGTTTTGTATTTTGCGCGGCGCGGATGCGAGGGTAATATGGCTCCAAGGCCTGAACCAGGTTCCAGTAATCGCAGAGGCGGAGAATTTCAGCGAGTTCCCCCAGGCCTGTCACGGTTCTAGTTTCGTTTGCTTCTATCTGTGCTGCTGTTCGCTGCTCGCTCTTTTCTACACGCGCCTGAACGATTTCCTCGGCTGTGCGGCGCGGTGCACTGGGCCCAGCGACAGTGGAAGCGAAGGTCGCGCGAGTTTCCTGTCTGCTCGGTTGGCTGCCCTGCGCCCCGGTATGCGTGACGTCAGCGCGCGCAGCTACCTGCCCGGCCACCTGTGCGGGCCGTCGCGTAGGTGCCGGGGGGGGGAAGTTCGCGTGTGTCGCCTCTGGCGCGGGCGCTCGCGGCGCAACACGGGCTGCCTTCTGCGCTGCCTGCTCGGCTAAAATCTGCTTTCTAGCCTCGACGCGGTTTAAATATACCGGGCACTGCTTCCAGGCCGCGGTATGCCCTGTCGCATTACAGTTCGTGCACACTTTAGGCGCCTCCTCGGGGAGTGTGCACTGATCGCGAGGATGCGGGCCCGCGCATCGGATGCACTTAGGGACCTGACTGCAGTTCCCTGTCGTGTGGCCGAAGTCGCCACAACGCCTACACAGTGGGATGTCTTCCGGCCGGTTGCGGTATTTTTCTACTTTAATACCACTCGTGTAGTATAAAGTCTTAATTGAGTAGATGTCCCGCGCACTCGGGGCGACAGTGACAATAAACGATGATGACGGTTCGTAGGATTCACGGCCCGTATTTCTGTCAGTGAACTTGAAACTTAGTTGTTTGACGAACGTGACCTCGAAACCTAAGGCACGAAGTTCTGTTTTGAGAGCCTCCACTGGAGTGAAGCGACTGAGGTTCTTAATTACTACCTTTTCGCCGCGCTCGCTTGGCTGGGAGAAGGTGTGATGCGGAATGTTGTTGGCTCTGAGCCAATTGACGCCTTTTATTTCGTCGGCCTTTGAGTCAAAAGCGACCTTGACCTCTTGCCTCTTAGAAATTGTTAATCGGTTTTTGATACCGAGCTGCGCGAACACAGGCCCGATATTGCCGACCACTTGAGAATTTTTTATTACAAACGGCACTCGTTTGTAACGCGGGGCTTCGTGCCCTTGAGGTTGTTCGCTGCTGCTCGCGCCTGCATTATTTGATTTTCGGACTCGGCGCTTCTGAACAGTGAAGCCCTCGTCATCCTCACTTTCGCTACCGTTTTCGCTAGAGTTGGGGTCCTGCGCCCCTGAAACTTTTTTTGCATTGCTGCATCCTGGCTCGCTGCCTTCATGAGTGCGTTTAACGGCCGTGCCGCAGTCCATACGCTCCTCCTCCTCTCCTCCCATCGCAGTGGGTTGGCACCCTGCTTTGAAAAAAGCAGGGACCACCGTGGTAGCCCTGTTCGCGGTGTCGCGCGTCGCAGTTACTGTCCGCACTAACGCAGCCTGCCTACCCGACCTGTCACCTTCACACTGGCCACTGACCTGAGCTCCCTATGTAGAGAACCAGGCTAGGCTAAGAGTAGGACGTCCTACTCGTACCAGTGCGCGGTAAAGAGTGGGCGCCCCGGCCGCTGGAAATTACTTTTGTTACACGTCCCTCCGCGGAGCGCGACCAATCACGAGCCGCGGAGCGCTCCGATTGGTCGCGCAACAAGAAGCCAAGAAAACTTTTCACGAAAAAAATTCAGTTCCCGTCTCACTCATCTAGCGACAGCGGCACAGCTCAGACCTACGATGCCCCCCAAGACGAGCGGTAAGGCAGCCAAAAAGGCGGGCAAGGCCCAGAAAAACATCTCGAAGGGCGACAAGAAAAAGAAGCGCAAGAGGAAGGAAAGCTACGCAATCTACATCTACAAAGTGTTGAAGCAAGTTCATCCGGACACTGGCATATCATCTAAGGCCATGAGCATCATGAACAGTTTCGTGAACGACATTTTCGAGCGCATCGCGGCAGAGGCCAGCCGCCTCGCCCACTACAACAAGCGCTCCACCATCACCAGCCGCGAGATACAGACGGCCGTGAGACTGCTGCTGCCCGGGGAGCTGGCCAAGCACGCTGTCAGCGAGGGCACCAAGGCTGTCACCAAATACACCAGCTCCAAGTGAGCAGGTCTGGTGTGCACATGCTTACATAAACGGTCCTTTTCAGGACCAAGAACATGATCATGAAAGGAAATGCTTCTGCTGCTGTTCTACAATTCCCTCAATCCCTATGATAGTAAATGTAAGCTTAACCAAGGCAGAAATATTTTCATTAAAAAAAGTCTTTAAGACGCATGGTTTACTGGCTGAGATATATATATATATATTTTTTTTTTTGCTTACTTCTGTGGTCATTAGTACATTGCTACAAATATATTTATATATATAAAAAAATAAATAAAAAAATCCTTTCTATTTAATTTAGTTAGATCATATATCAATATTAATGGCAAAGACCAGTTGCATCGATTCACTTTGAAAATAATTCCATTTGTGCTAAAACTGGACACAGTAAAAAAAAAAAAAAAAAAAAAAAATATATATATACACACACACACACACACATAATTCGAATTCATATTATGCTTAACTGCGTTTGAATTTGCAATCATGCACAAGATGTTTTGTACTTCGAAGTAAAAACAACATAATGTACTATTTAACTACCCACAGTACAAATGGATCCAAAAAAAAAGTGAATTTTCATGCAGACGAAAATGCTTACATTTATTCTATTTATATTAAGTACCCATTACTAACAGCTTATACTGGGTGGAATACAACAGTTGACATGATTTTACTTATATGGCAATTTAATATTTAACCAAAATTAATGGTAAACTAATATTTTAAAGTGTCATTTATGGCCCCTTACCTTCAGCATGTTTGCTTCCTTGCACACAAACGAGGACAAACACATCACCCAACTGAAAAAAAAAAAAAAATTTCACTTGCATCACAAATAATTTAAAATTTTTCACCACATGAAGTAAATATTTCGCAATAAAAAAAAATATAGCCCTAGGACTCGTGTGCACACCTTTTCTTCCCCACATCGCACACGCAAACAAAACTTCCAAATTATTACAAAATCACTCGATTATTATACATACATAAACACACATGTATTTTCCGAATAAGTGAGAAATGCAGGCCGATGAAAGTCAAATTTCGTTTCGGAAATTAAATCTCGCACAACTACCGACACATAACCAAACTTGCGTACATTTACATAGCATTAACCCTCTAAATAATAAACAAATGAAAGCAGAAAAAACAACATCGCTACCCACCGCGCGCGCTCCTGGCGGCGGGAGTAGGAACTACTTTGCACACAGACCGACATAGCCCCCTGCCAAAAACAGTAAAATAAATAATATATATAAGTCTTTTGGCGGGAAAAAATTTCTCAACCGCCTGGGAGCACCCTAGTGTGTGCCTGTCTTTAGGTTATGTTACTTTTAACTTCATTTTCTACAGGCAGACGCGAGGGTGCTCGCCCATTATTTTTATTTTTTTAAATTCTTTCCTACCTTTGGTGTGCCATGCAAGAATTTATCGTCAAAATGGCGGCCCCGAGTGCAAATTTCTCGTCTGCACTGCTGGCTGGATGATTATGTGATGTTTTGAAGGAGGGTGTTTTTTTTTTTGTTTGGATTTTGTGTGAGGGGGGGAGGGGGCTGGGCTAGCTTTTTTTTTTTTTTAAATTTTCTAAACATTCATCTCTTATGTAACAGTGTTCAGCATTAAAAAATTTAAAAGAAGAGGCACTTACTCATCAATTTCAAAACAGCCTATGAAGAAAAATAAAAAAAATTTAAATTCATTCCAGTTTTATACATTCATGATTTGATCACATGTATAACTTTTCTTTTTTATTACCTTATTTAATTTTATTATTATTACTACTATTGCTGCTACAACCTAGAAGATACCTCAGTGATACTAATACCTGCTGGTAAAGTTAAAGGTTTCACCTTTCTTTCTTTAAACATATCACAATACCTTTCTTGAGTTAAATATTATCTAATGGCTTTAAGAAGTTATGGTAATGTTCATCAGTTATAGAGTGTGGGTTTGTGTGTGTGTGTGAGAGTGTATTTTGAAGAGGGCTTTGGTGGTTGGGATGGTGAGGGTGGTGGGTGTTGTGTGTGGGGAGGGGGGGGGGGGGGGGGAAGTAAAAGAGTGTTCATTACACGATTTCTCCTGTTGTTTGTAACAATCACACCTGGTATAGCTATTTCGAGTGGCAAATACAAACTGCAAAAAAAAAACATCTATATCATTGCCAACGGCCATATCACGATGAACACACCGGTTCTCGTCCGATCACCGAAGTTAAGCATCGTCGAGCGTGGTTAGTACTTAGATGGGTGACCGCTTGGGAACACCACGTGCCGTTGGCACTACTATTTTGCACCCTACAGAAAAAAATTTTTTTTTAAAAATTTCAATTTTAAATTTTTTTTTCCCCCACAATCACCACATTTCCCCCCCCCCCCCCCCCCTAACACACACACACACACACACTCACTCTCTATCAATCAATCAATCAATCAATCAATCAATCAATCAATCACTCACTCACTCACCCACCCAGCAGCAGCTGTGAATCTTTGCATGTGTATACCTCATACAAAATTCAAAGTGAAAAAATAAATAGATAAGTGTATATGTATGTATGTATGTATGTATGTATGTATGTATGTATGTATGTATGTATGTATGTATGTATGTATATATGTATATATATATATATATATATATATATATATATATATATATATATATATATAAACACACACACACACACCTATTTTGAAGTTTCTCTGTTTCAGTGGGCAGTTATGTATAATAATGAGAGATTCAAAAAGACGTTGATAACAATGTCATCAATGCCTGTTTAGTGTGCTCATTTGTTGGATGGTCGGCAGCAATACTAGAGGTGGTACAGCTGTAACCTGTAAAATTGTACCTGCAATGTGTTGTGTATGGAAAAAAATAAAAATTATATCATCTAAATTTTTGTTATCCAACAATAACCTTCCCATCAATGCATGATGTCACAGTAGCCATAGCTCTACTCTTTCTGCCATATAACATTGGGGGAAAAAAAAAAAAAAGGAGCTATTAGAATAATAACAAAAGATAAAAAATCATCTAACTGCAGACCAAAATTCAAAAAACTTAAAGTCCTGACTGCCATAAATGAATACGTTCTAGAAACTTTTTATTCATTCTTAAGAAAAAGAAGAAAAAAAAAATTATTATTTTTTTTTTTTTTTTTTTTTTTTAGATATTCGCACATAGGTATAACACCAGAAATGCTAGTAAATTGAGGATAGTTGAACATAACACTAGGCGATTTGAAAATGGACTAAATTACTTGGGAGTAAAACTTTACAACTTAATATCACAGAAAATAACTAAAACAATTTACCAGTATTAAAAAAAAAAACAGTAAAAAAAATTCTTCTAGAATATCCTACCTACCCTCTGAAGCTATTCTTTAATTTGATTGATAATAGAGAAATTGAACTGTTAATTTGTTGAATGGACTTGTGATAACAGCTGCTTCATGTTTTGCATAAAGTTAAATTGTGTAACATGTTATGTATTTTTTTTTTTTGAAATTTTTTTTCTTGGTAACTTGCATCATGTAAATATTAATTGTCTGCACATACATGTTCTATATCCCGGAGCCTTGACTCCACGTGGGATCAACAGAACAAAAATACAAAAAAAAAAAAAAAATCCAGCTCACTAATCTAGGTGCATTTTGCTAACAATATTTGGAATATATATATATATTTTTTTTTGTGTAACATGCAAATTCTGTATTATTCTGCACACATTATTTATAATCTTCTATCATTTTCTTAGATAATAACTATTAATTCATAAAATAGATTGTGTGTGCATAACCTCCTGGAAACATTTGCACTTACCTCCTACTTTACTTTTTCATTTAAGCAATCCTATTCGCATGTATACACTTAGGTTGCAGCATCGAAATTGTGTAAAATTCAAAGTGTGTATTGCCTGAAAAAAAAAAAAAAAAAAAAAAGACATACCAAATATTTGCATACAGCGACACACTACATATTTGCACACAGTGGAGTTTTGCGGTAATTAACCTAGCACAATTTACCACACGCAATCACACGCCCGCGATGAGATAACACACTCGCTGTTTTCCTGTTGACCGGCACGAGGAGTAAGAAAAATTGATATTTACACGAGCACACACTCCCACACTAGTCACAACGTCGGTCATCAAGTTGTGTTGAAAATTCCTGTAGCCTCTGTTTTCCCAAATGATTTCACTTAAAATTTCATTTAACAAGACCATAAACAAATTTACAATACTAATTTCTTAAACAAACACTTCAGCGAACAAGTGACTGTCGCATTCATTACAAAGCTTACAACTTAACAGATGTTTCCGATGTGAAATAAAATAAGAAAATGTTTTACAACCAACCTAGAACATTTAGTCAAAACGTTTTTGTCCTGGTTTATGATTATTTTCCGTGACATGAATGTTTCAAAACTAATAAAAATACGAATGCAGCCAAATATAATGAAGTTAGCACATAAAAGACGACTTAAAATATTTCATTTTTCGAGAATTGGCAGAGCAAGAACGCACAGGTCCAACGGAAATTTCTTTAAAGATAAACGACCATCGGACAAAAACACCCCCTCCCCTCATCCTCAAAAATACGTGAATAATATACTTTTTCAATTATATTTTTATCGTTTTTTTTTTTTTTTTTTAATATACTCATTAAAACTTCAAAATAAGCAGGTACTCGTGTGTTTTTCTCTCTACAATGTACCTGATCTCGGTGCGTAAACCTACATCATTTAGAGATGGAATTAATGTACACATACAAGTAAAATTTTGTTCCATTGTAAAATTGAGAGAAAGAAGGTTTTCCAAACGCATTAAGTATGGAGACTTTAAATAAGATTACGAGCTTATAAATGTTTGCAACGAAATAAAGTGACCATGTATCTGCAATTTCAAAAATATTTTTGCTCTGCTAACCTCACATGCAAGCAAGTAAAAATAACCTCACAACTTACTTACCTCTCTCAATTTCGCAGTACCAAAACATAGAAGGGATAAATAGGATAGTTTTTATTCGAAATCCTGCAAGAGTTTTAATTTTTATTAAAATATTTCTCCAATGTAGCATGTGTGTGGAATACTTCATCAGCAACTTGCATCTGCACCTTGAGTGAATTGAAGGGCAGCCAGTTTTAAAAGCTAAACAGAAACTGCACTCTTGAGAATGCATCAGATCCAAGTGAAATGCTTGTTGTGTGTACAGTTAAAAGTTTTATTATTCACACAATGAAAATGTAAACAAAATTTACTCACAATAATAATCACATCATCCTTGGAGGTGCACGAAGAAAGCCATTCCAGGTGGCACTGAACAAGGTGATTTGCTAGTGCTTCCACAGCAAACAGCCTTCATGAAATTATCTCCACATTTTCAGCATACTATACACTAAAGTATACCTAAGTTAATTTAACCATTTTCAAGTGATTCCAGCACAAATTACGTATTTGATTCCTTGAATAACATCTGCAAATGAAAAGTTCCCTGTTTGGTGTAGCAGTAAATTTAAACAGCTCGCAGTGCAAATTAAACAGTGCAGCTGCCATAAAAAAATTACACTATTAGTGGAACTGCCCATTATGTCATCGTAGACTGCTGACATTTAGAAAACATTGAAAAATCAGTGCTAAAGAAGCCCTACATTACTTTCGCTGTCCAAAGTGCGCTGCTCCCTACGTGAGCAAGGCATCGAGAATTTTCTGAACCGTCCGCAACCAGAAAATTGGGTAACCAGTTTTATTTTCACTTTGCTCGAGGTTTGCCTTGAGCCTTGGCCGAGGACGGACGTACGGAGAGGAGCTCCGCGCCTAAAGCTGTGTGTAGCACTTCACAGTGCTACCCAGTGTTTTCCTGAAAGGTAGCCTGTGCACCCAGAGTGCGCAGGCAGGTAGAGTGTAACGGTACCAGGTAAAGGTAGTATTAACGACCAACGAGCTCTGAGACACCCGGGGAGTTAGATCCCCTTCAGCCTAGCCTGAACCCGGCTAACTTAGCCCCGGGGGACGGTCAGTGGGTGCTCACGAGTGTGAGGCTGACGCGACTTAAAGACATAATGACAGAGATGGACGACTCAATGCCCTCCCCTCAGGAGGACGCAACCGATGGCGACTGGCAGACAGTCGCCACGAAAAAGGCGAAGAGGTCGCACCACGAGATGGCGGCCTCTTCCTCAACCGAGCAGGCGGGCCCCGCCCCCCCCAACCAACAGCCACCTGCGGCAGCGCCCAAGGCCCATCGCGTCAAGCCACTCTTCGTGTTCCTTGACCAGGGGCACCAGTACCCGCGAGTGTACCATACACTCAAGAATGCCCTCACCGAGCGCTTCACATGCACAAACCGCGGGAAGGACGAAATAATGGTCCACACCGCCACCATCGCGGACTACACGCGCGCAGTTAAGGCCCTTCAGGCCATTGGTGCGCAGCACTCGGTACTTCTGCAACAGCACGAAGTACCGAAAAAATTCGTACTGCGCGGCGTACACCGTCACACACCAACGGACTTCCTACAAGAGGAGTTCGCCGCACTGAACCTGCCCGTCCAGAACCACTGGTTCCTGGAGAACAGGCGGAGACGGGAGAAGTGCGACGCCCTCGTCATTGAGGTGCCGCAGTCGTGCGACTCAGCGACCATTCAGGCTCTGCGCGAATTCGCTGGAATGCGGATTCGCGTGGACGACTACAGGCGACCGAAGGGCCCTGCGCAGTGCAGCAACTGCCAACGTTTCAACCACGTGGGCAAAGGCTGCAGTGCAGCACCAGTCTGCAGGTGGTGCAGTGGCTCGCACTGCGCCACCGAATGCCCGCACGGGGGCCAGCAGGAGCACAAAAAGTGTGCTCACTGCGAGGAACCGCACTGCGCCAATTTCAAGGGGTGCAGTGCGTACAAGAAGGAGACACGGAGGCACCTTCCCCCCCAAGAACGAAAGAAGCGGGAGCTACAATCCCGCCGCGACATGCGCGACAACACGCGCGCCACCAACCAGCCCCAGCCTCAACAGCAGACACCACAGGGACATCACGCCCCCCCAAGACACAACCCCTGGGGCCCACCGCCGCCGTGCTTCGGCGACTACCTGGCGCAGGCCAGCGGGAGCCGGTATGCGCCCCTGCAGCAGCACTGGGAGCCCAGCCACAATGAGCTGGACTACCCAGTCCTTGCAAACAACCCGTGGCAGAAGAAGAAGGGGTTCAAGAAGAACCCCACCGGCCACAAAAATGGCCAAGGAAAGCCCCCGCGCCCCGCCCAGGACAGGCCCCGACAGCCCGCCCAGGACAAGCTGACAGCCACCAAGCCAGCTCCCACACCGGCGAAGAGAACGCCAGCCCCCGCCCAGCCGCAGGCCGCACCCGTGGCAGCAATGGCAGTCGATGCAGCACCAGAGCTGCCAACTGCCCAGCAGACTCCGTCCACCAGCGCCCAGGCACCGCAGCTTGCGGACATCCAGGCGGTCATCCGCTCCCACGAGGCCATCATAGGCAACGCCCAACTGCAGAGTGCCATCGGCCCTCTGTGCCAGCTTCTAGTCATCTGGCTAGACACGTCCAAATCCATGGCAGACAAAATACGTGCCACCATGGATTGCGTGTGTGCGCTTGCTGGGGTCGTTGTCGATGACCTACAATAATTCGGCACCGAATTGCAGCACACACGCAGCCACTAGTCTTAAGTTACATTCCCTCCTCTTCTGGAATGCACGCGGCATTAAAAATAAACTACCGGAATTTATCAACCACCTGGATAAACATAAAATAAAAATAGCTGCGATAAACGAAACGCATCTGACTCCGACAGACAGGCTGACAATATTAAATTATGTCATCTATAGGCGCGATCGAGACGCACGAGGCGGTGGAGTAGCCCTTGCTGTACACACTAGTGTACAACACACTGCCTGCCAGCTCCCTGATTTCCAACAACTGGAGGCTATAGGAATTAATTTAAATATAAATCGGCAACAAATTAAATTAATTGCAATGTACGCCCCACCAGGCAGGTCCCTCAGCGAGGCAGACCTGGATACTTTATATGGAGCGGCCCCGAGCTTCCTTGCTGTAGGCGATATCAATGCCAAACACATAGAGTGGAACTGCAGGCGCGCTACAGCGAACGGCAGACTACTCTACACTCACCAACTCAACAAAAACTATACAGTACATGCTCCCTCAGAGCCCACACATGACTCTGGTCGACTGAACGACATGCCTGATATTTTAGATATCGCCCTGAACAAACGTGTCAACACGGGATTCGAACTCGAGGTTGTACATGACATGTCATCGGATCATTTCCCTGTTCATTTAAAATTTGATGACGCAAATATAGACTCCAACCAGCCACGAAAAATCAGGGACTATAAAAACGCGGACTGGCAACAATTTAAAAACTATTTAACAGTAAATCTCCCCGACGCGGCCGAAATAACTATTGAAAACAGCGACAATTTAAATTCCGCGATATTAGACCTAACAGAAAAAATCCAGGATGGTATTAGCCAGTGCATCCCAGAAAAGGAGGTTAGGTTAGCACACGACGAGCTGCCAGAATACATCCGCAGCTTGATTTCACAAAAAAATCGACTGCGGCGTGAATACACACGGCGTCGTACACAAGAGACGAAACGCCGAATAAATGAACTACAAACAATCATTTCAGACGAAATCTCACTCTGGCGAGGCAGCCAGTGGGAAACTAAAATCGCGCGACTCGACACCCAGGACGGAAGTGCCTGGACAATGACGAAGCGGATTTTAAATAAATCGGAAAAAATCCCGCCCCTTGAAACAAACAATGGTGTAGTTTTTCAGCCCTGTGATAAGGCACAAGCTTTCGCTGACACACTGGAAGCAGCTTTCCAGCCCAACATGCAGCCCTGCGATAGGATATTCACGGCGCAAATTTACCGCGAACTACGTGTTAAATTGCGACTGCCCACAACCTCTGAGCCTTTACTTACACAGGCGCAAGAAATAAAGCGTGCTATCAAGAAAATGAAGCCGCGAAAAGCTCCCGGGAATGACGGCATACAGGCTGTTGTCCTCAAACAACTCCCGAACGAAACACTCGAATATCTAGCTGAGTGCATAAATGCAATGTTTCGGTTAAATATTTTCCCCTCACAGTGGAAAGAGGCTAGAGTTATAGTCTTTCACAAGCCAGGTAAAAATAAAACACTGCCACAGAATTACAGACCTATCAGTCTGCTAAGTACTGTGTCTAAAGTCGTGGAGAGTATTATACTACACAGACTTAATGTACACATACACGAGAATAACATACTGCCGGATGAACAGTTCGGCTTTCGCAGTACACACTCGACAGTACATCAGCTCGTGCGCCTGACAGAAGAAATCACAAGCGCATTTAATGTACAGGATTATGTAGTCGCTACGTTTATAGATGTAGAGAAAGCCTTCGACAGAGTATTTCATGCGGGGCTAATCTACAAACTATACCAAACAGGATTTCCAGACTGTTATATTAAACTAGTCGCGTCCTATTTAGCAGACAGAACCTTTAGAGTATCTACTGAAGGAGCTCTGTCAGACATAAAACAAATAAGAGCAGGTGTACCACAGGGAAGCATCTTAGGCCCTGTACTCTTTAATATATATGTCAGTGACATGCCACGCCCCGCACACCGACTAGTAAAGCTGGGCTGCTATGCAGATGACACAGTGCTGTATAGCAGGTCCCACAACCTCCAGCTAGCTACCAACAGACTGCAAGTCGCGCTCACTGAGTTCGAACAATGGTGCACGACTTGGCGTATAAAAGTAAATACAACGAAATCAGAGGCCATTGTATTTACTCGTAAAAATCTCCCGCCTGTAGAACGCAGGCCGCAAATACGTTTGTTTGACGAACAAATACCGCATAAGGAGGTAGTGAAATATCTAGGTGTTCACATGGATAGAAAACTACTCTGGCGCAATCACATTGACACTAGGCGAGCGCAAGCGCAGGCTAGGATCAGTGCACTATACCCAGTAATGAGTAGACGATGCGGCAGCAAGGTTAAAACCGGCCTACTGCTGTACAATGCTCTAATACGGCCAATAATTACATATGCAGCCCCAGTCTGGGCAACAGCTGCCCCCTCACACCTAATAAAACTGCAGAGGATTCAGAATAGGTGCATTCGAATCGCCACAGACGCCCCACGATACTGCCCTGTAGAAGCATTGCATCGTGAAACCGAGTCAGAGACTTTGCAAGACTTTTATACTCGTACAACACAAACTTTTTACGATAAATGCGTAAATAGTTTAAATCCGCATATTTCCTCACTCGGAAATTATGATCCCGACGAAACACAAAAATACAAACGCCCGAAATCCATCCTGGCGCATCGACCACCGTAGTGGCCCGTGATTGGCTGGAGGCTCCGGCCAATCACAGCGCACCTGCGCTCAGCCGAGGCCCGACCCCAACTCTGTGGTTGCGGACTGGCGAGAAAATTCTGCTTAAGAATCGCGCAGTTTTACACTCGTATTTCTGGCAGCTCCAGACTTAGTATTAAGTATTTTAATTTCTTAAGACATAACTTTAAGTCCTAATATTAGCATTAAGTAATAAATTCTAAACATGTGCCTGACCACGTCCTGGAGTGCAAATATGCAACATTGGACTAGCCAATGATTGACATGCTCAGGCTGGCAGCACATTGTGACTGAATTAAATCCCCCCCCCCCCCCTGCCCATGCGAATCCGGCGACACACATGCTTTTGGCCCAGCGGGGCCCTAATGAATGAATTTTTGGCCCATCGGGGCCCTAATTATTTTTTGGCCCAGCGGGGCCCTAATGAATACACCAACACACAAATTCCCCACTCTCATAGGAATGTTTATTTTTAATTAATAAGTGAGTAGACTCACTATCGAAGAATAGGTGTCCGACCATGTGTCTGACCACGTCCTGCGGTGCAAATAATCAACATTGGACTAGCCAATGATTGACATGCCCAGGCTGGCAGCGCAATGTGTCGGGCATACATGGCCGTGGTAACTGGGGCAACCTGGGTGCCGCGGCCATATAACTCATAGTTGTAAGATGCACCTTTCTTTCTTTCAGCTCACCTGGCTGGCTGGCAGCCTGGGGGAAACGACGAAGTCGCCCCCTAAAAACCAGTCATGACCAAACACCCAAATGCGGACAAAAAAGTCCAAGTGCCCGCCCTTGCTTAGTAGATATTTTCTACTCTTCCAACTCTTCTTCCTGAGCCATCCTTCTATTCCCGTAGCCAACCCGCATGTAATTAATGCATGAAATTTTGCATCCCGCATGTAAGTGCCCAGGGTTTTCCCTGTGTCTATGCAGGTTTTACCTGGGCCCAACTTATCTAGTTTTAGTCTAGAATAGTCAGTGAGGGGAGTTAGTCATGGCGCCAATCGCTGCCATGGCTGGCCAATCCCCCTCCTAGCACACGATGCATGTTCCCTTTTCTGCATGGTACCCCCTGCATGATTAGAGCGTATAGGCTGCGGCCTGAGACGCACTTAGAGTCTCTCCCTAACCCGGACCCCTCCCAAACACACTTAGTTTTAACTTAGGTTAGGAAAAAGAAAATAGAGAGAAAAATTTTATTTTCACTTTGCTCTTGCATTCTGTAGGATCAGTCTCGTCATGGCAGATACCGCAGCAGCGACTGCAGCACCAGCTGTTGCCCCATCACAGGCAGCTTCCCCGAAGAAAGGCAAGGCTGCGTCGAAGAAGCCACGAGCCAAGCCCGCGCACCCGCGCACATCTGAAATGGTGGCCTCTGCGATCAAGAGCCTCAAGGAAAGGGGCGGCTCATCACTGCAAGCCATCAAGAAATACGTCGCCTCTACCTACAAAGTAGATGCGGAAAAGCTGGCACCTTTCATCAAGAAATACTTGAAGGCAGCAGTGGCTAGCGGCGAGCTTGTCCAAACCAAAGGCAAGGGTGCGTCTGGCTCCTTCAAGCTGGCTTCAGGGACCACCGGTGCTCCGGACCAGCCCAAGGCTCCAAGCGGCAAGCGTGGTGCAGCTGCCCCTAAGGAAAAGAAGCGATCCGTAGCCAAGAAGGCAGCGGTGGGCAAGAAACCAGTCAAGAAGACTCCGCCTACAGCAGAAAAGAAAAAAAAGGCAGCAGCTGCAACCCCCAAGCCCAAGAAGGCACCTTCAAAGGCAAAAAAGGTGTCCAAACCTCCCACGAAGAAACCCCGTGCTCCAAAGCCAAAGAAGGTTGCCCCAAAGAGCAAGTCGCCCAAGAAAGCAGCCCCAAAGCGGAAATGAAGATGCCAGCAGGACCGCTGGCACTTTCTGTGGCACTGTACCACCTTATCGGCCCTTCTAAGGGCCAACAATACTAGTCATGAAGGTATCAGTTGTTGCAATCATTGCCTCCTATAGCCACACCTCTGCCGTTAGGTAAAATTCTGGTTAAAAAATTTCTTATGGTATTTGAAGCGGGGGAAATAAATAAATAAATAAAGAAATTTATCAATTACATTGTGTGTATAGTTTAGGTGCAAAATTATTTAAAGTTTTTAAGCAGGAAAACGTCTTACAAACATCTCACTCTTATTTCAGCATATATATATATATATACACATATATACACACACACACACACATATTTTTTTTGTAAGGATTAGGTCTCAGGGTATTAATGGTGAACTTTATGCTGCTGCTGCTGCTGCTGCTGCTGCTGCTGCTGCTGCTGCTGCTGCTGCTGCTGCTGCTGCTGCTGCTGATGGTGCTGCTACTGCAGACAGGCACTGTTTGAAGAGTTTTTATTTCCTATGCAGAATACATTGCATTGTGTGCAAATCTTTTGTGTACAATATAAACAACCACCTCAAAACACAGACACTATAACTGTGTTTTTCCAAATTCTTATTAATGTAATATATTATTGGCTGGGTAAAGGTCAACGACAGCTAATAGGTACAAAAAGCCAGACAACTGTTTTCCTTTCAAATTTGACAGTTATTTTTAGCCCTAATAAGGGCTGTTTTTTTTTTCCCCCTTGCAAAAAAAATGGCAAGGAACTC
>NW_026962744.1:120000-130000 GCF_032445375.1 Bacillus rossius redtenbacheri
GCCGAAAAACATTATAAACAGTGTTTAAAATATTCGTTAATGTATGTAAACAAACAATCTAGTTCAACCATAGAGCATGACTCTCATAGAAGCAATCTTTCGGGCGGGTGTGTTCCCATATCGACTTCTATTACTGATAAATTAATTGGAGCACCCCATACCTCTTCTGAAAGCAACATGGCGACTTGTATTAATATAAATACAAATAATTTAAATGATATGGATAACTCTAACCAAACCATGTACGAACTGTACTGCCCAGCAATGGGGGTAACTGTTGACAACGATTCTGTTTTCGGACATTTCGGCAACTTATTTCAAGTCGGTGTCCAAGACGACAAGAATATAATGTGTCGCATCCATTTGAGGCCCATTGAACAGGACGATCTGTCTCAACACCCATTTATTATTACTGATAGAAAAACCTATCAACCCAGATTTTTTCATAAAGACCAAGAAATCCCAGACATTATTTGCGAGGATGATTTTCACAAATATTTCGTGTGCTACCAGGAAGAGCACATGTCTCGATCACCAACCAGCCCCGCTGCTGACCGCCAGAGTCCCCCGGGGGTTCGAACACCGCCACCAGCACAGGGTATCCCCAACATGGAGTGGCAGGAAGTCAGCAGAGGGGGAATCAATAAAAGGTGCTTCGCCCAAATGGACAACAGCCCAAGCAAGGACCGAGCAACAAAAACAAATCGTTACCACACACTGAGCGAGGAAGAGGACGACTTCCAGACAGCGACAGCTCAACCTGATGCACCTGTCAACCCCCCCAACACAGTTACACCCACGCCCACCTCGCACAGTACCACCAAGGCACATAAACCTCCGCCGGGCAAAGCTGGCCCAGCGATACCAGAAAAATTTGCCCCCAACAAGTTCCCGATGCCACCTGTGACGGTGAAAACTGGCATGAACCAGGCGTTCCACCAATACAAGCCGGCTCTCAAACAGTTAATGAAAAATGACTACGCCATCATTGTGACAAAGCACAATGTAAAGATAAAGACTGCCACCATCCCAGACCAGGAAAACCTAATAAAATTCCTTAAAGAAAAGAACTTTGAATGTTTCACACACCCGCGCCCAGACCAAAGGAACTCTCGATTTGTCATCCGAGGACTGGATGTCGACTACGACCAGGACGAGCTTGCTGCCCAAGTACGCTCCCTCGGTCTTGATGTTGCATCAGTGAAACGGATGGACCGGCGTACTCCAACTGGGGAGGACATCCCAGTGCCGCTGTTCCTCATTTCGCTCAATGGAACTGCCCAGCTATCCCCCATCCTCGGCCGCCACTACCTGGACCACATGGAGGTCAGGTTCGAGGCCTACCGAGGACGCCAGGAAATTCAACGCTGCGTGCAATGTCAACGCTGGGACCACTCCATCCACCTCTGCTGGATGAAGCCCAGATGCGTGCGGTGCCCGGGCGCCCACCCTTCCACGGAGTGCCCCAACGTTTCAGATGCCCCACCACACTGCGCCAACTGCGCGGACCATGACCTCCCGGCCAACATGCACATCGCCGCCTCCAAGGACTGCCCAGTCAGGCTGTCCATGCTGAATGCTAAGGTAAACCGCACAGCACAGCCACAACAAAAACTGCCCACCACCACCAGCTTCCCCCCACTTCCTCCCCCAAGAAACACATTCGCAAGCCAACTGAAAACATTCAAAACACAAGCAATAACCACACCAACCCACGACACACCACTGCCACAAGCCACTCAACTCCCAGCTCGCGTCACTCGCGTTCCTTCTAACTCAATGCCTCGTCATGCCAGTTACAATCATCCACCCCCTAAAAATCAACAAGCTAATGCTGAACCCAATGTCCTAAACGAATTTGCCGAATTGATTAAGTTAATTAAAGACCTCAACTTGCTGAAATGGGTTCCCTTTTTACTAGATGCCATCCGGAAATTTAAATCATCGCAGAACCAAGACGAGAAGTGCACAGTGATTTTCTCCGTCCTTAGTGCAATTGCCAATGCCCTCCCTTAAAATCATTATCTGGAATAGCAACAGCATCGCCAACAAGGCAGCCGAGTTCAATCATTTCATTTCACTCCACAAACCAGACCTGGTGTTCTTGGCGGAAACCTGGCTCAGGGCTGGCGTTCCGTTCACGGTGCCGGGATATGTGACGCATCGGGCCGACCGGTTGGGTGGCAAACAGGGGGGCGTGGCTCTTCTTGTGCGCCAAGCTTTGTCGCACCATAGGCGCCAAACGCCTCAATTGCAGCACATGGAAGCGGTAGCAGTTCGGCTGCATACGAACCCCACGCCCTTTACTGCCGTGGCCACTTACATCCCACCAACCACTCCATTCCCGGCAGAGGACCTCACCAGCCTTCGCCGGCTCGACTCACGCATCATACTGGCGGGTGACTTCAATGCCAGGCACAACTCCTGGGGCTGTCTCCGCAACAATTATAAAGGTATCGCCCTCCGCAAATACCTGAAGGAAACCACCTTAGTACTACATGCCCCTGACACGTTCACGTACCACCCACACTCCCATACTGGCAGCCCCAGTGTACTGGACCTGGTGATAGGCACATGCCTACCCAGAGTCAATCCCCTCAAAGTCTGCACCGACCTGACATCAGACCACTACCCTGTCATAGGGACAATTGACACCACAGTCACCCCTACTTCCACAAACACCATCTACGATTTCAAACAAGCTGACTGGAAAATGTATCGAACAGCTATGGACCAGCAGCTAGATCTGCAACATAAAGCCCGCACAAAGGAGGAACTTGACCAACATGTTCTTCACTTTGCTGACACCATTATCACCTCAGCCGCCCTCCATATCCCCAAAGTAAAACCGCACCCACTTGGAATACCACTCCCAGCCCACATCAAGACACTCATCTCGTACCGCAACAGGGCTCGGAGCCGATGGCAGCGTACCCGCCTACAGCCAGACAGGGACGACTACAATGCTCTGTTCCGACGGTGCAGAGTGGCCGTTGCTGAATGGAGGTCGGCGGGCGAAGTCAAAAAGCTCGACGCGCTGTCACTCGCAAATGGTTCGGTCTGGCGCTTCGCGCGCAGTCTCCGCGCCGCCAGGTCATCGATCCCGCCCCTAGAGGTGGACGGTGGCATGGCGGAGTCGGCGACTGACAGGGCGGAGTGCATGGCAAACCACTTTGTGAACTCATTCGCACCAGCACCCATACCACCTCACATCTCCAAGCTCCCCACACACTATCAACCCCCTCCGCCCCCAACGCCAGGCTCCCTCAAGACAGCTACGCCCAGGCAAGTGAGGAAGGAGATAGACCGCGTGCGTCATAACGCCGCTCCAGGCCCGGATGAAGTCACCCCACGCCTCCTCAAATCCATCTCACGCAAAGCACTCATCTACCTCACCAACATAATCAACAGCATTCTCATTTCAGGTCACTTCCCACGTCCATGGCGTGAGGCCACGGTAGTACCCATATTCAAGGGAAAAGGTGCATCCAATCGGCCGGCATCGTACCGTCCCATCGCCCTGCTCTCAGTGATATCAAAGGTAGCGGAGCGCATAGTTCTGGCCAGGCTGGAAGCGGAAGTAGCCCGGCTACAACCGCTGCCTGAATTCCAGTTTGGCTTCCGACGTCACTTATCAACACAACACGCATTAGCTCACGTCACCGACCAAATCACCCTCAGTTTCACACAAAGGACCCATACCGGCATGGTGTTGCTAGACCTGAGTCGTGCATTCGATACTGTCCACCATCACGCCCTAATCCTCAAGCTGGCCTTTCTGGGATTAAACCCTGCTCTTCGCTGCATCCTTCACTCTTTCCTGGAAGCCCGCACGTTCTGCGTACGGGTGGAAGGGTCCACTTCATCCTCTAGAGAGATCACTGCAGGAGTCCCTCAAGGGTCCACGCTCTCTCCCCTATTATTTTCCCTATATTCTCATGACATTCCCAAGCCCCCCGAATGCACGATTGTCATGTACGCGGATGACACCGCGCTGATGGTTAGACACCATGACCCCGTCCTTATTAAAGCCAGGCTGACCGCGGCCATCAACATAGTTAATCATTACTTTATGTCCTGGGGCATTCTCCCTAACCCCGCCAAAACCGAAGCCATTTTCTTCACCAGGCGACGCCCCCGCCTGCCACCCACACTGTTTGTGGGGGGCGCAGTGATAAAATGGAGCGATTCAGTGAAATACCTCGGTGTCACACTGGATCGCACATTGCGCTTCTCCCCGCACTTTTCGTCTGCCACTGCCCGGGCCTATCGCGCTTTTAACTCGATCTCCTCCCTCCTCCGCCCCCACAGCCCCTTGCCTGACCAGGACAGAGTGCGCCTCTTCAAGGCGTACATTGTCCCTATTTTACTGTATTCCTCTGTAATATTTGCCCATGTCCCCGACATCCGATTCCACCAAATAAAAACATGTTTCAATAAGCTACTCAGAGCAACACTCGGGAAATACAGACATGTAACTAACACACAATTACACGACCTTGCAGGCACACTATCACCACGCCAACTAGTCATTAAATACACAGACAAATTTTTCACAAAAGCATCACAACACCCGTCTACACTCATACAGAACATTGGACAACACAACATCACACGACCACACCCACATAAACTAATTACAGACTACCACCCAGGCAGGCCACCCTGACTGGGCAGAAGAAGAAAATCCTCCAACCAGCCACAAAAGTGTACAGTGCTACGGACATCCACCAAAGTGCCGTGCATCGAGACTGCAAATGAACGCCAACCAAAGCGACATAGATTCAAAAGTGCAACTTATGTAATATAGTGTACAATAGTGTAATATATAAGCTGCAAGCATAACTAAACCTACTCCCAAACTGTTCAGTGAAAAATATGTAACTATGTGTATGTAAATATCAATAATAATTTCTCTGTAAATATATTTCAACGTGTATGATCATCAGAAAACATTGAGCCCACAGGCTCCAGAACATTACGGAGGTTTTTTTAAACTTTTCCTCCTAAAAACAATTATTAAATAAATGTAAATGTATATAAGAAGTGTTGTATAATGTCTATAAACTATGGAAAAAGAGCACAATGTGCTGGCGTTCCACTATGTATACCTATGTAAATATCAATGTATGCAAACATCGCAATAAAAAGCTTTTGAATTTGAATTTGAATTTGTCCGATCACCGAAGTTAAGCATCGTCGAGCGTGGTTAGTACTTAGATGGGTGACCGCTTGGGAACACCACGTGCCGTTGGCACTACTATTTTGCACCCTACAGAAAAAAATTTTTTTTTAAAAATTTCAATTTTAAATTTTTTTTTCCCCCACAATCACCACATTTCCCCCCCCCCCCCCCCCCCTAACACACACACACACACACACTCACTCTCTATCAATCAATCAATCAATCAATCAATCAATCAATCAATCACTCACTCACTCACCCACCCAGCAGCAGCTGTGAATCTTTGCATGTGTATACCTCATACAAAATTCAAAGTGAAAAAATAAATAGATAAGTGTATATGTATGTATGTATGTATGTATGTATGTATGTATGTATGTATGTATGTATGTATGTATGTATGTATGTATATATGTATATATATATATATATATATATATATATATATATATATATATATATATATATATATATATATATATATATAAACACACACACACACACCTATTTTGAAGTTTCTCTGTTTCAGTGGGCAGTTATGTATAATAATGAGAGATTCAAAAAGACGTTGATAACAATGTCATCAATGCCTGTTTAGTGTGCTCATTTGTTGGATGGTCGGCAGCAATACTAGAGGTGGTACAGCTGTAACCTGTAAAATTGTACCTGCAATGTGTTGTGTATGGAAAAAAATAAAAATTATATCATCTAAATTTTTGTTATCCAACAATAACCTTCCCATCAATGCATGATGTCACAGTAGCCATAGCTCTACTCTTTCTGCCATATAACATTGGGGGAAAAAAAAAAAAAAGGAGCTATTAGAATAATAACAAAAGATAAAAAATCATCTAACTGCAGACCAAAATTCAAAAAACTTAAAGTCCTGACTGCCATAAATGAATACGTTCTAGAAACTTTTTATTCATTCTTAAGAAAAAGAAGAAAAAAAAAATTATTATTTTTTTTTTTTTTTTTTTTTTTTTAGATATTCGCACATAGGTATAACACCAGAAATGCTAGTAAATTGAGGATAGTTGAACATAACACTAGGCGATTTGAAAATGGACTAAATTACTTGGGAGTAAAACTTTACAACTTAATATCACAGAAAATAACTAAAACAATTTACCAGTATTAAAAAAAAAAACAGTAAAAAAAATTCTTCTAGAATATCCTACCTACCCTCTGAAGCTATTCTTTAATTTGATTGATAATAGAGAAATTGAACTGTTAATTTGTTGAATGGACTTGTGATAACAGCTGCTTCATGTTTTGCATAAAGTTAAATTGTGTAACATGTTATGTATTTTTTTTTTTTGAAATTTTTTTTCTTGGTAACTTGCATCATGTAAATATTAATTGTCTGCACATACATGTTCTATATCCCGGAGCCTTGACTCCACGTGGGATCAACAGAACAAAAATACAAAAAAAAAAAAAAAATCCAGCTCACTAATCTAGGTGCATTTTGCTAACAATATTTGGAATATATATATATATTTTTTTTTGTGTAACATGCAAATTCTGTATTATTCTGCACACATTATTTATAATCTTCTATCATTTTCTTAGATAATAACTATTAATTCATAAAATAGATTGTGTGTGCATAACCTCCTGGAAACATTTGCACTTACCTCCTACTTTACTTTTTCATTTAAGCAATCCTATTCGCATGTATACACTTAGGTTGCAGCATCGAAATTGTGTAAAATTCAAAGTGTGTATTGCCTGAAAAAAAAAAAAAAAAAAAAAAGACATACCAAATATTTGCATACAGCGACACACTACATATTTGCACACAGTGGAGTTTTGCGGTAATTAACCTAGCACAATTTACCACACGCAATCACACGCCCGCGATGAGATAACACACTCGCTGTTTTCCTGTTGACCGGCACGAGGAGTAAGAAAAATTGATATTTACACGAGCACACACTCCCACACTAGTCACAACGTCGGTCATCAAGTTGTGTTGAAAATTCCTGTAGCCTCTGTTTTCCCAAATGATTTCACTTAAAATTTCATTTAACAAGACCATAAACAAATTTACAATACTAATTTCTTAAACAAACACTTCAGCGAACAAGTGACTGTCGCATTCATTACAAAGCTTACAACTTAACAGATGTTTCCGATGTGAAATAAAATAAGAAAATGTTTTACAACCAACCTAGAACATTTAGTCAAAACGTTTTTGTCCTGGTTTATGATTATTTTCCGTGACATGAATGTTTCAAAACTAATAAAAATACGAATGCAGCCAAATATAATGAAGTTAGCACATAAAAGACGACTTAAAATATTTCATTTTTCGAGAATTGGCAGAGCAAGAACGCACAGGTCCAACGGAAATTTCTTTAAAGATAAACGACCATCGGACAAAAACACCCCCTCCCCTCATCCTCAAAAATACGTGAATAATATACTTTTTCAATTATATTTTTATCGTTTTTTTTTTTTTTTTTTAATATACTCATTAAAACTTCAAAATAAGCAGGTACTCGTGTGTTTTTCTCTCTACAATGTACCTGATCTCGGTGCGTAAACCTACATCATTTAGAGATGGAATTAATGTACACATACAAGTAAAATTTTGTTCCATTGTAAAATTGAGAGAAAGAAGGTTTTCCAAACGCATTAAGTATGGAGACTTTAAATAAGATTACGAGCTTATAAATGTTTGCAACGAAATAAAGTGACCATGTATCTGCAATTTCAAAAATATTTTTGCTCTGCTAACCTCACATGCAAGCAAGTAAAAATAACCTCACAACTTACTTACCTCTCTCAATTTCGCAGTACCAAAACATAGAAGGGATAAATAGGATAGTTTTTATTCGAAATCCTGCAAGAGTTTTAATTTTTATTAAAATATTTCTCCAATGTAGCATGTGTGTGGAATACTTCATCAGCAACTTGCATCTGCACCTTGAGTGAATTGAAGGGCAGCCAGTTTTAAAAGCTAAACAGAAACTGCACTCTTGAGAATGCATCAGATCCAAGTGAAATGCTTGTTGTGTGTACAGTTAAAAGTTTTATTATTCACACAATGAAAATGTAAACAAAATTTACTCACAATAATAATCACATCATCCTTGGAGGTGCACGAAGAAAGCCATTCCAGGTGGCACTGAACAAGGTGATTTGCTAGTGCTTCCACAGCAAACAGCCTTCATGAAATTATCTCCACATTTTCAGCATACTATACACTAAAGTATACCTAAGTTAATTTAACCATTTTCAAGTGATTCCAGCACAAATTACGTATTTGATTCCTTGAATAACATCTGCAAATGAAAAGTTCCCTGTTTGGTGTAGCAGTAAATTTAAACAGCTCGCAGTGCAAATTAAACAGTGCAGCTGCCATAAAAAAATTACACTATTAGTGGAACTGCCCATTATGTCATCGTAGACTGCTGACATTTAGAAAACATTGAAAAATCAGTGCTAAAGAAGCCCTACATTACTTTCGCTGTCCAAAGTGCGCTGCTCCCTACGTGAGCAAGGCATCGAGAATTTTCTGAACCGTCCGCAACCAGAAAATTGGGTAACCAGATATTTGCAGAGAGAAAAATTTTATTTTCACTTTGCTCTTGCATTCTGTAGGATCAGTCTCGTCATGGCAGATACCGCAGCAGCGACTGCAGCACCAGCTGTTGCCCCATCACAGGCAGCTTCCCCGAAGAAAGGCAAGGCTGCGTCGAAGAAGCCACGAGCCAAGCCCGCGCACCCGCGCACATCTGAAATGGTGGCCTCTGCGATCAAGAGCCTCAAGGAAAGGGGCGGCTCATCACTGCAAGCCATCAAGAAATACGTCGCCTCTACCTACAAAGTAGATGCGGAAAAGCTGGCACCTTTCATCAAGAAATACTTGAAGGCAGCAGTGGCTAGCGGCGAGCTTGTCCAAACCAAAGGCAAGGGTGCGTCTGGCTCCTTCAAGCTGGCTTCAGGGACCACCGGTGCTCCGGACCAGCCCAAGGCTCCAAGCGGCAAGCGTGGTGCAGCTGCCCCTAAGGAAAAGAAGCGATCCGTAGCCAAGAAGGCAGCGGTGGGCAAGAAACCAGTCAAGAAGACTCCGCCTACAGCAGAAAAGAAAAAAAAGGCAGCAGCTGCAACCCCCAAGCCCAAGAAGGCACCTTCAAAGGCAAAAAAGGTGTCCAAACCTCCCACGAAGAAACCCCGTGCTCCAAAGCCAAAGAAGGTTGCCCCAAAGAGCAAGTCGCCCAAGAAAGCAGCCCCAAAGCGGAAATGAAGATGCCAGCAGGACCGCTGGCACTTTCTGTGGCACTGTACCACCTTATCGGCCCTTCTAAGGGCCAACAATACTAGTCATGAAGGTATCAGTTGTTGCAATCATTGCCTCCTATAGCCACACCTCTGCCGTTAGGTAAAATTCTGGTTAAAAAATTTCTTATGGTATTTGAAGCGGGGGAAATAAATAAATAAATAAAGAAATTTATCAATTACATTGTGTGTATAGTTTAGGTGCAAAATTATTTAAAGTTTTTAAGCAGGAAAACGTCTTACAAACATCTCACTCTTATTTCAGCATATATATATATATATACACATATATACACACACACACACACATATTTTTTTTGTAAGGATTAGGTCTCAGGGTATTAATGGTGAACTTTATGCTGCTGCTGCTGCTGCTGCTGCTGCTGCTGCTGCTGCTGCTGCTGCTGCTGCTGCTGCTGCTGATGGTGCTGCTACTGCAGACAGGCACTGTTTGAAGAGTTTTTATTTCCTATGCAGAATACATTGCATTGTGTGCAAATCTTTTGTGTACAATATAAACAACCA
>NW_026962744.1:135000-150000 GCF_032445375.1 Bacillus rossius redtenbacheri
CTACTCCCCATAGGCTGTCGGGGTGCAAATTCCGCACTCCTGCAGGCTTGACCGCGCCAGACGCACGTCGCCAGCTGCTTCCCCCTCCCTCACAGGAGAGTGAAGACAGCATAGGCAGTTACTCAGTTTATCAAATTAAGCGTATAGGTCCCACCTGGCACGCATCAATTCCCTCAGTCAAATCATTCCCATTTGGTTAGCAGGGCTCACAAACACTTCGGCTGTGTGAGACTGACTTCAGCGTGGAGGGGCTGTAGTCTAAAAAAAAAAAAAAAAAAAATTCCCGTCTCACTCATCTAGCGACAGCGGCACAGCTCAGACCTACGATGCCCCCCAAGACGAGCGGTAAGGCAGCCAAAAAGGCGGGCAAGGCCCAGAAAAACATCTCGAAGGGCGACAAGAAAAAGAAGCGCAAGAGGAAGGAAAGCTACGCAATCTACATCTACAAAGTGTTGAAGCAAGTTCATCCGGACACTGGCATATCATCTAAGGCCATGAGCATCATGAACAGTTTCGTGAACGACATTTTCGAGCGCATCGCGGCAGAGGCCAGCCGCCTCGCCCACTACAACAAGCGCTCCACCATCACCAGCCGCGAGATACAGACGGCCGTGAGACTGCTGCTGCCCGGGGAGCTGGCCAAGCACGCTGTCAGCGAGGGCACCAAGGCTGTCACCAAATACACCAGCTCCAAGTGAGCAGGTCTGGTGTGCACATGCTTACATAAACGGTCCTTTTCAGGACCAAGAACATGATCATGAAAGGAAATGCTTCTGCTGCTGTTCTACAATTCCCTCAATCCCTATGATAGTAAATGTAAGCTTAACCAAGGCAGAAATATTTTCATTAAAAAAAGTCTTTAAGACGCATGGTTTACTGGCTGAGATATATATATATATATTTTTTTTTTTGCTTACTTCTGTGGTCATTAGTACATTGCTACAAATATATTTATATATATAAAAAAATAAATAAAAAAATCCTTTCTATTTAATTTAGTTAGATCATATATCAATATTAATGGCAAAGACCAGTTGCATCGATTCACTTTGAAAATAATTCCATTTGTGCTAAAACTGGACACAGTAAAAAAAAAAAAAAAAAAAAAAAATATATATATACACACACACACACACACATAATTCGAATTCATATTATGCTTAACTGCGTTTGAATTTGCAATCATGCACAAGATGTTTTGTACTTCGAAGTAAAAACAACATAATGTACTATTTAACTACCCACAGTACAAATGGATCCAAAAAAAAAGTGAATTTTCATGCAGACGAAAATGCTTACATTTATTCTATTTATATTAAGTACCCATTACTAACAGCTTATACTGGGTGGAATACAACAGTTGACATGATTTTACTTATATGGCAATTTAATATTTAACCAAAATTAATGGTAAACTAATATTTTAAAGTGTCATTTATGGCCCCTTACCTTCAGCATGTTTGCTTCCTTGCACACAAACGAGGACAAACACATCACCCAACTGAAAAAAAAAAAAAAATTTCACTTGCATCACAAATAATTTAAAATTTTTCACCACATGAAGTAAATATTTCGCAATAAAAAAAAATATAGCCCTAGGACTCGTGTGCACACCTTTTCTTCCCCACATCGCACACGCAAACAAAACTTCCAAATTATTACAAAATCACTCGATTATTATACATACATAAACACACATGTATTATCCGAATAAGTGAGAAATGCAGGCCGATGAAAGTCAAATTTCGTTTCGGAAATTAAATCTCGCACAACTACCGACACATAACCAAACTTGCGTACATTTACATAGCATTAACCCTCTAAATAATAAACAAATGAAAGCAGAAAAAACAACATCGCTACCCACCGCGCGCGCTCCTGGCGGCGGGAGTAGGAACTACTTTGCACACAGACCGACATAGCCCCCTGCCAAAAACAGTAAAATAAATAATATATATAAGTCTTTTGGCGGGAAAAAATTTCTCAACCGCCTGGGAGCACCCTAGTGTGTGCCTGTCTTTAGGTTATGTTACTTTTAACTTCATTTTCTACAGGCAGACGCGAGGGTGCTCGCCCATTATTTTTATTTTTTTAAATTCTTTCCTACCTTTGGTGTGCCATGCAAGAATTTATCGTCAAAATGGCGGCCCCGAGTGCAAATTTCTCGTCTGCACTGCTGGCTGGATGATTATGTGATGTTTTGAAGGAGGGTGTTTTTTTTTTTGTTTGGATTTTGTGTGAGGGGGGGAGGGGGCTGGGCTAGCTTTTTTTTTTTTTTAAATTTTCTAAACATTCATCTCTTATGTAACAGTGTTCAGCATTAAAAAATTTAAAAGAAGAGGCACTTACTCATCAATTTCAAAACAGCCTATGAAGAAAAATAAAAAAAATTTAAATTCATTCCAGTTTTATACATTCATGATTTGATCACATGTATAACTTTTCTTTTTTATTACCTTATTTAATTTTATTATTATTACTACTATTGCTGCTACAACCTAGAAGATACCTCAGTGATACTAATACCTGCTGGTAAAGTTAAAGGTTTCACCTTTCTTTCTTTAAACATATCACAATACCTTTCTTGAGTTAAATATTATCTAATGGCTTTAAGAAGTTATGGTAATGTTCATCAGTTATAGAGTGTGGGTTTGTGTGTGTGTGTGAGAGTGTATTTTGAAGAGGGCTTTGGTGGTTGGGATGGTGAGGGTGGTGGGTGTTGTGTGTGGGGAGGGGGGGGGGGGGGGGAAGTAAAAGAGTGTTCATTACACGATTTCTCCTGTTGTTTGTAACAATCACACCTGGTATAGCTATTTCGAGTGGCAAATACAAACTGCAAAAAAAAAACATCTATATCATTGCCAACGGCCATATCACGATGAACACACCGGTTCTCGTCCGATCTGGTTGTAGTGCGCGCGAAAATCGGTGCCGCGATTTCCGCAATTTTTCGTATATAAAGTGCCGCGAGTGCTATTTTCGGGTGTGATTCGTGTTCCTCAAACACCTGTGCATGCGCACAATTGAAGGTAAGACGCGGCTTTGCCGAAAAACATTATAAACAGTGTTTAAAATATTCGTTAATGTATGTAAACAAACAATCTAGTTCAACCATAGAGCATGACTCTCATAGAAGCAATCTTTCGGGCGGGTGTGTTCCCATATCGACTTCTATTACTGATAAATTAATTGGAGCACCCCATACCTCTTCTGAAAGCAACATGGCGACTTGTATTAATATAAATACAAATAATTTAAATGATATGGATAACTCTAACCAAACCATGTACGAACTGTACTGCCCAGCAATGGGGGTAACTGTTGACAACGATTCTGTTTTCGGACATTTCGGCAACTTATTTCAAGTCGGTGTCCAAGACGACAAGAATATAATGTGTCGCATCCATTTGAGGCCCATTGAACAGGACGATCTGTCTCAACACCCATTTATTATTGCTGATAGAAAAACCTATCAACCCAGATTTTTTCATAAAGACCAAGAAATCCCAGACATTATTTGCGAGGATGATTTTCACAAATATTTCGTGTGCTACCAGGAAGAGCACATGTCTCGATCACCAACCAGCCCCGCTGCTGACCGCCAGAGTCCCCCGGGGGTTCGAACACCGCCACCAGCACAGGGTATCCCCAACATGGAGTGGCAGGAAGTCAGCAGAGGGGGAATCAATAAAAGGTGCTTCGCCCAAATGGACAACAGCCCAAGCAAGGACCGAGCAACAAAAACAAATCGTTACCACACACTGAGCGAGGAAGAGGACGACTTCCAGACAGCGACAGCTCAACCTGATGCACCTGTCAACCCCCCCAACACAGTTACACCCACGCCCACCTCGCACAGTACCACCAAGGCACATAAACCTCCGCCGGGCAAAGCTGGCCCAGCGATACCAGAAAAATTTGCCCCCAACAAGTTCCCGATGCCACCTGTGACGGTGAAAACTGGCATGAACCAGGCGTTCCACCAATACAAGCCGGCTCTCAAACAGTTAATGAAAAATGACTACGCCATCATTGTGACAAAGCACAATGTAAAGATAAAGACTGCCACCATCCCAGACCAGGAAAACCTAATAAAATTCCTTAAAGAAAAGAACTTTGAATGTTTCACACACCCGCGCCCAGACCAAAGGAACTCTCGATTTGTCATCCGAGGACTGGATGTCGACTACGACCAGGACGAGCTTGCTGCCCAAGTACGCTCCCTCGGTCTTGATGTTGCATCAGTGAAACGGATGGACCGGCGTACTCCAACTGGGGAGGACATCCCAGTGCCGCTGTTCCTCATTTCGCTCAATGGAACTGCCCAGCTATCCCCCATCCTCGGCCGCCACTACCTGGACCACATGGAGGTCAGGTTCGAGGCCTACCGAGGACGCCAGGAAATTCAACGCTGCGTGCAACGTCAACGCTGGGACCACTCCATCCACCTCTGCTGGATGAAGCCCAGATGCGTGCGGTGCCCGGGCGCCCACCCTTCCACGGAGTGCCCCAACGTTTCAGATGCCCCACCACACTGCGCCAACTGCGCGGACCATGACCTCCCGGCCAACATGCACATCGCCGCCTCCAAGGACTGCCCAGTCAGGCTGTCCATGCTGAATGCTAAGGTAAACCGCACAGCACAGCCACAACAAAAACTGCCCACCACCACCAGCTTCCCCCCACTTCCTCCCCCAAGAAACACATTCGCAAGCCAACTGAAAACATTCAAAACACAAGCAATAACCACACCAACCCACGACACACCACTGCCACAAGCCACTCAACTCCCAGCTCGCGTCACTCGCGTTCCTTCTAACTCAATGCCTCGTCATGCCAGTTACAATCATCCACCCCCTAAAAATCAACAAGCTAATGCTGAACCCAATGTCCTAAACGAATTTGCCGAATTGATTAAGTTAATTAAAGACCTCAACTTGCTGAAATGGGTTCCCTTTTTACTAGATGCCATCCGGAAATTTAAATCATCGCAGAACCAAGACGAGAAGTGCACAGTGATTTTCTCCGTCCTTAGTGCAATTGCCAATGCCCTCCCTTAAAATCATTATCTGGAATAGCAACAGCATCGCCAACAAGGCAGCCGAGTTCAATCATTTCATTTCACTCCACAAACCAGACCTGGTGTTCTTGGCGGAAACCTGGCTCAGGGCTGGCGTTCCGTTCACGGTGCCGGGATATGTGACGCATCGGGCCGACCGGTTGGGTGGCAAACAGGGGGGCGTGGCTCTTCTTGTGCGCCAAGCTTTGTCGCACCATAGGCGCCAAACGCCTCAATTGCAGCACATGGAAGCGGTAGCAGTTCGGCTGCATACGAACCCCACGCCCTTTACTGCCGTGGCCACTTACATCCCACCAACCACTCCATTCCCGGCAGAGGACCTCACCAGCCTTCGCCGGCTCGACTCACGCATCATACTGGCGGGTGACTTCAATGCCAGGCACAACTCCTGGGGCTGTCTCCGCAACAATTATAAAGGTATCGCCCTCCGCAAATACCTGAAGGAAACCACCTTAGTACTACATGCCCCTGACACGTTCACGTACCACCCACACTCCCATACTGGCAGCCCCAGTGTACTGGACCTGGTGATAGGCACATGCCTACCCAGAGTCAATCCCCTCAAAGTCTGCACCGACCTGACATCAGACCACTACCCTGTCATAGGGACAATTGACACCACAGTCACCCCTACTTCCACAAACACCATCTACGATTTCAAACAAGCTGACTGGAAAATGTATCGAACAGCTATGGACCAGCAGCTAGATCTGCAACATAAAGCCCGCACAAAGGAGGAACTTGACCAACATGTTCTTCACTTTGCTGACACCATTATCACCTCAGCCGCCCTCCATATCCCCAAAGTAAAACCGCACCCACTTGGAATACCACTCCCAGCCCACATCAAGACACTCATCTCGTACCGCAACAGGGCTCGGAGCCGATGGCAGCGTACCCGCCTACAGCCAGACAGGGACGACTACAATGCTCTGTTCCGACGGTGCAGAGTGGCCGTTGCTGAATGGAGGTCGGCGGGCGAAGTCAAAAAGCTCGACGCGCTGTCACTCGCAAATGGTTCGGTCTGGCGCTTCGCGCGCAGTCTCCGCGCCGCCAGGTCATCGATCCCGCCCCTAGAGGTGGACGGTGGCATGGCGGAGTCGGCGACTGACAGGGCGGAGTGCATGGCAAACCACTTTGTGAACTCATTCGCACCAGCACCCATACCACCTCACATCTCCAAGCTCCCCACACACTATCAACCCCCTCCGCCCCCAACGCCAGGCTCCCTCAAGACAGCTACGCCCAGGCAAGTGAGGAAGGAGATAGACCGCGTGCGTCATAACGCCGCTCCAGGCCCGGATGAAGTCACCCCACGCCTCCTCAAATCCATCTCACGCAAAGCACTCATCTACCTCACCAACATAATCAACAGCATTCTCATTTCAGGTCACTTCCCACGTCCATGGCGTGAGGCCACGGTAGTACCCATATTCAAGGGAAAAGGTGCATCCAATCGGCCGGCATCGTACCGTCCCATCGCCCTGCTCTCAGTGATATCAAAGGTAGCGGAGCGCATAGTTCTGGCCAGGCTGGAAGCGGAAGTAGCCCGGCTACAACCGCTGCCTGAATTCCAGTTTGGCTTCCGACGTCACTTATCAACACAACACGCATTAGCTCACGTCACCGACCAAATCACCCTCAGTTTCACACAAAGGACCCATACCGGCATGGTGTTGCTAGACCTGAGTCGTGCATTCGATACTGTCCACCATCACGCCCTAATCCTCAAGCTGGCCTTTCTGGGATTAAACCCTGCTCTTCGCTGCATCCTTCACTCTTTCCTGGAAGCCCGCACGTTCTGCGTACGGGTGGAAGGGTCCACTTCATCCTCTAGAGAGATCACTGCAGGAGTCCCTCAAGGGTCCACGCTCTCTCCCCTATTATTTTCCCTATATTCTCATGACATTCCCAAGCCCCCCGAATGCACGATTGTCATGTACGCGGATGACACCGCGCTGATGGTTAGACACCATGACCCCGTCCTTATTAAAGCCAGGCTGACCGCGGCCATCAACATAGTTAATCATTACTTTATGTCCTGGGGCATTCTCCCTAACCCCGCCAAAACCGAAGCCATTTTCTTCACCAGGCGACGCCCCCGCCTGCCACCCACACTGTTTGTGGGGGGCGCAGTGATAAAATGGAGCGATTCAGTGAAATACCTCGGTGTCACACTGGATCGCACATTGCGCTTCTCCCCGCACTTTTCGTCTGCCACTGCCCGGGCCTATCGCGCTTTTAACTCGATCTCCTCCCTCCTCCGCCCCCACAGCCCCTTGCCTGACCAGGACAGAGTGCGCCTCTTCAAGGCGTACATTGTCCCTATTTTACTGTATTCCTCTGTAATATTTGCCCATGTCCCCGACATCCGATTCCACCAAATAAAAACATGTTTCAATAAGCTACTCAGAGCAACACTCGGGAAATACAGACATGTAACTAACACACAATTACACGACCTTGCAGGCACACTATCACCACGCCAACTAGTCATTAAATACACAGACAAATTTTTCACAAAAGCATCACAACACCCGTCTACACTCATACAGAACATTGGACAACACAACATCACACGACCACACCCACATAAACTAATTACAGACTACCACCCAGGCAGGCCACCCTGACTGGGCAGAAGAAGAAAATCCTCCAACCAGCCACAAAAGTGTACAGTGCTACGGACATCCACCAAAGTGCCGTGCATCGAGACTGCAAATGAACGCCAACCAAAGCGACATAGATTCAAAAGTGCAACTTATGTAATATAGTGTACAATAGTGTAATATATAAGCTGCAAGCATAACTAAACCTACTCCCAAACTGTTCAGTGAAAAATATGTAACTATGTGTATGTAAATATCAATAATAATTTCTCTGTAAATATATTTCAACGTGTATGATCATCAGAAAACATTGAGCCCACAGGCTCCAGAACATTACGGAGGTTTTTTTAAACTTTTCCTCCTAAAAACAATTATTAAATAAATGTAAATGTATATAAGAAGTGTTGTATAATGTCTATAAACTATGGAAAAAGAGCACAATGTGCTGGCGTTCCACTATGTATACCTATGTAAATATCAATGTATGCAAACATCGCAATAAAAAGCTTTTGAATTTGAATTTGTCCGATCACCGAAGTTAAGCATCGTCGAGCGTGGTTAGTACTTAGATGGGTGACCGCTTGGGAACACCACGTGCCGTTGGCACTACTATTTTGCACCCTACAGAAAAAAATTTTTTTTTAAAAATTTCAATTTTAAATTTTTTTTTCCCCCACAATCACCACATTTCCCCCCCCCCCCCCCCCTAACACACACACACACACACACTCACTCTCTATCAATCAATCAATCAATCAATCAATCAATCAATCAATCACTCACTCACTCACTCACCCACCCAGCAGCAGCTGTGAATCTTTGCATGTGTATACCTCATACAAAATTCAAAGTGAAAAAATAAATAGATAAGTGTATATGTATGTATGTATGTATGTATGTATGTATGTATGTATGTATGTATGTATGTATGTATGTATGTATGTATATATGTATATATATATATATATATATATATATATATATATATATATATATATATATATATATATATATATATATAAACACACACACACACACCTATTTTGAAGTTTCTCTGTTTCAGTGGGCAGTTATGTATAATAATGAGAGATTCAAAAAGACGTTGATAACAATGTCATCAATGCCTGTTTAGTGTGCTCATTTGTTGGATGGTCGGCAGCAATACTAGAGGTGGTACAGCTGTAACCTGTAAAATTGTACCTGCAATGTGTTGTGTATGGAAAAAAATAAAAATTATATCATCTAAATTTTTGTTATCCAACAATAACCTTCCCATCAATGCATGATGTCACAGTAGCCATAGCTCTACTCTTTCTGCCATATAACATTGGGGGAAAAAAAAAAAAAAGGAGCTATTAGAATAATAACAAAAGATAAAAAATCATCTAACTGCAGACCAAAATTCAAAAAACTTAAAGTCCTGACTGCCATAAATGAATACGTTCTAGAAACTTTTTATTCATTCTTAAGAAAAAGAAGAAAAAAAAAATTATTATTTTTTTTTTTTTTTTTTTTTTTTTAGATATTCGCACATAGGTATAACACCAGAAATGCTAGTAAATTGAGGATAGTTGAACATAACACTAGGCGATTTGAAAATGGACTAAATTACTTGGGAGTAAAACTTTACAACTTAATATCACAGAAAATAACTAAAACAATTTACCAGTATTAAAAAAAAAAACAGTAAAAAAAATTCTTCTAGAATATCCTACCTACCCTCTGAAGCTATTCTTTAATTTGATTGATAATAGAGAAATTGAACTGTTAATTTGTTGAATGGACTTGTGATAACAGCTGCTTCATGTTTTGCATAAAGTTAAATTGTGTAACATGTTATGTATTTTTTTTTTTTGAAATTTTTTTTCTTGGTAACTTGCATCATGTAAATATTAATTGTCTGCACATACATGTTCTATATCCCGGAGCCTTGACTCCACGTGGGATCAACAGAACAAAAATACAAAAAAAAAAAAAAAATCCAGCTCACTAATCTAGGTGCATTTTGCTAACAATATTTGGAATATATATATATATTTTTTTTTGTGTAACATGCAAATTCTGTATTATTCTGCACACATTATTTATAATCTTCTATCATTTTCTTAGATAATAACTATTAATTCATAAAATAGATTGTGTGTGCATAACCTCCTGGAAACATTTGCACTTACCTCCTACTTTACTTTTTCATTTAAGCAATCCTATTCGCATGTATACACTTAGGTTGCAGCATCGAAATTGTGTAAAATTCAAAGTGTGTATTGCCTGAAAAAAAAAAAAAAAAAAAAAAGACATACCAAATATTTGCATACAGCGACACACTACATATTTGCACACAGTGGAGTTTTGCGGTAATTAACCTAGCACAATTTACCACACGCAATCACACGCCCGCGATGAGATAACACACTCGCTGTTTTCCTGTTGACCGGCACGAGGAGTAAGAAAAATTGATATTTACACGAGCACACACTCCCACACTAGTCACAACGTCGGTCATCAAGTTGTGTTGAAAATTCCTGTAGCCTCTGTTTTCCCAAATGATTTCACTTAAAATTTCATTTAACAAGACCATAAACAAATTTACAATACTAATTTCTTAAACAAACACTTCAGCGAACAAGTGACTGTCGCATTCATTACAAAGCTTACAACTTAACAGATGTTTCCGATGTGAAATAAAATAAGAAAATGTTTTACAACCAACCTAGAACATTTAGTCAAAACGTTTTTGTCCTGGTTTATGATTATTTTCCGTGACATGAATGTTTCAAAACTAATAAAAATACGAATGCAGCCAAATATAATGAAGTTAGCACATAAAAGACGACTTAAAATATTTCATTTTTCGAGAATTGGCAGAGCAAGAACGCACAGGTCCAACGGAAATTTCTTTAAAGATAAACGACCATCGGACAAAAACACCCCCTCCCCTCATCCTCAAAAATACGTGAATAATATACTTTTTCAATTATATTTTTATCGTTTTTTTTTTTTTTTTTTAATATACTCATTAAAACTTCAAAATAAGCAGGTACTCGTGTGTTTTTCTCTCTACAATGTACCTGATCTCGGTGCGTAAACCTACATCATTTAGAGATGGAATTAATGTACACATACAAGTAAAATTTTGTTCCATTGTAAAATTGAGAGAAAGAAGGTTTTCCAAACGCATTAAGTATGGAGACTTTAAATAAGATTACGAGCTTATAAATGTTTGCAACGAAATAAAGTGACCATGTATCTGCAATTTCAAAAATATTTTTGCTCTGCTAACCTCACATGCAAGCAAGTAAAAATAACCTCACAACTTACTTACCTCTCTCAATTTCGCAGTACCAAAACATAGAAGGGATAAATAGGATAGTTTTTATTCGAAATCCTGCAAGAGTTTTAATTTTTATTAAAATATTTCTCCAATGTAGCATGTGTGTGGAATACTTCATCAGCAACTTGCATCTGCACCTTGAGTGAATTGAAGGGCAGCCAGTTTTAAAAGCTAAACAGAAACTGCACTCTTGAGAATGCATCAGATCCAAGTGAAATGCTTGTTGTGTGTACAGTTAAAAGTTTTATTATTCACACAATGAAAATGTAAACAAAATTTACTCACAATAATAATCACATCATCCTTGGAGGTGCACGAAGAAAGCCATTCCAGGTGGCACTGAACAAGGTGATTTGCTAGTGCTTCCACAGCAAACAGCCTTCATGAAATTATCTCCACATTTTCAGCATACTATACACTAAAGTATACCTAAGTTAATTTAACCATTTTCAAGTGATTCCAGCACAAATTACGTATTTGATTCCTTGAATAACATCTGCAAATGAAAAGTTCCCTGTTTGGTGTAGCAGTAAATTTAAACAGCTCGCAGTGCAAATTAAACAGTGCAGCTGCCATAAAAAAATTACACTATTAGTGGAACTGCCCATTATGTCATCGTAGACTGCTGACATTTAGAAAACATTGAAAAATCAGTGCTAAAGAAGCCCTACATTACTTTCGCTGTCCAAAGTGCGCTGCTCCCTACGTGAGCAAGGCATCGAGAATTTTCTGAACCGTCCGCAACCAGAAAATTGGGTAACCAGATATTTGCAGAGAGAAAAGAGTATTATACTACACAGACTTAATGTACACATACACGAGAATAACATACTGCCGGATGAACAGTTCGGCTTTCGCAGTACACACTCGACAGTACATCAGCTCGTGCGCCTGACAGAAGAAATCACAAGCGCATTTAATGTACAGGATTATGTAGTCGCTACGTTTATAGATGTAGAGAAAGCCTTCGACAGAGTATTTCATGCGGGGCTAATCTACAAACTATACCAAACAGGATTTCCAGACTGTTATATTAAACTAGTCGCGTCCTATTTAGCAGACAGAACCTTTAGAGTATCTACTGAAGGAGCTCTGTCAGACATAAAACAAATAAGAGCAGGTGTACCACAGGGAAGCATCTTAGGCCCTGTACTCTTTAATATATATGTCAGTGACATGCCACGCCCCGCACACCGACTAGTAAAGCTGGGCTGCTATGCAGATGACACAGTGCTGTATAGCAGGTCCCACAACCTCCAGCTAGCTACCAACAGACTGCAAGTCGCGCTCACTGAGTTCGAACAATGGTGCACGACTTGGCGTATAAAAGTAAATACAACGAAATCAGAGGCCATTGTATTTACTCGTAAAAATCTCCCGCCTGTAGAACGCAGGCCGCAAATACGTTTGTTTGACGAACAAATACCGCATAAGGAGGTAGTGAAATATCTAGGTGTTCACATGGATAGAAAACTACTCTGGCGCAATCACATTGACACTAGGCGAGCGCAAGCGCAGGCTAGGATCAGTGCACTATACCCAGTAATGAGTAGACGATGCGGCAGCAAGGTTAAAACCGGCCTACTGCTGTACAATGCTCTAATACGGCCAATAATTACATATGCAGCCCCAGTCTGGGCAACAGCTGCCCCCTCACACCTAATAAAACTGCAGAGGATTCAGAATAGGTGCATTCGAATCGCCACAGACGCCCCACGATACTGCCCTGTAGAAGCATTGCATCGTGAAACCGAGTCAGAGACTTTGCAAGACTTTTATACTCGTACAACACAAACTTTTTACGATAAATGCGTAAATAGTTTAAATCCGCATATTTCCTCACTCGGAAATTATGATCCCGACGAAACACAAAAATACAAACGCCCGAAATCCATCCTGGCGCATCGACCACCGTAGTGGCCCGTGATTGGCTGGAGGCTCCGGCCAATCACAGCGCACCTGCGCTCAGCCGAGGCCCGACCCCAACTCTGTGGTTGCGGACTGGCGAGAAAATTCTGCTTAAGAATCGCGCAGTTTTACACTCGTATTTCTGGCAGCTCCAGACTTAGTATTAAGTATTTTAATTTCTTAAGACATAACTTTAAGTCCTAATATTAGCATTAAGTAATAAATTCTAAACATGTGCCTGACCACGTCCTGGAGTGCAAATATGCAACATTGGACTAGCCAATGATTGACATGCTCAGGCTGGCAGCACATTGTGACTGAATTAAATCCCCCCCCCCCCTGCCCATGCGAATCCGGCGACACACATGCTTTTGGCCCAGCGGGGCCCTAATGAATGAATTTTTGGCCCATCGGGGCCCTAATTATTTTTTGGCCCAGCGGGGCCCTAATGAATACACCAACACACAAATTCCCCACTCTCATAGGAATGTTTATTTTTAATTAATAAGTGAGTAGACTCACTATCGAAGAATAGGTGTCCGACCATGTGTCTGACCACGTCCTGCGGTGCAAATAATCAACATTGGACTAGCCAATGATTGACATGCCCAGGCTGGCAGCGCAATGTGTCGGGCATACATGGCCGTGGTAACTGGGGCAACCTGGGTGCCGCGGCCATATAACTCATAGTTGTAAGATGCACCTTTCTTTCTTTCAGCTCACCTGGCTGGCTGGCAGCCTGGGGGAAACGACGAAGTCGCCCCCTAAAAACCAGTCATGACCAAACACCCAAATGCGGACAAAAAAGTCCAAGTGCCCGCCCTTGCTTAGTAGATATTTTCTACTCTTCCAACTCTTCTTCCTGAGCCATCCTTCTATTCCCGTAGCCAACCCGCATGTAATTAATGCATGAAATTTTGCATCCCGCATGTAAGTGCCCAGGGTTTTCCCTGTGTCTATGCAGGTTTTACCTGGGCCCAACTTATCTAGTTTTAGTCTAGAATAGTCAGTGAGGGGAGTTAGTCATGGCGCCAATCGCTGCCATGGCTGGCCAATCCCCCTCCTAGCACACGATGCATGTTCCCTTTTCTGCATGGTACCCCCTGCATGATTAGAGCGTATAGGCTGCGGCCTGAGACGCACTTAGAGTCTCTCCCTAACCCGGACCCCTCCCAAACACACTTAGTTTTAACTTAGGTTAGGAAAAAAAAAAAAAAAAAAAAAAAATAGAGAGAAAAATTTTATTTTCACTTTGCTCTTGCATTCTGTAGGATCAGTCTCGTCATGGCAGATACCGCAGCAGCGACTGCAGCACCAGCTGTTGCCCCATCACAGGCAGCTTCCCCGAAGAAAGGCAAGGCTGCGTCGAAGAAGCCACGAGCCAAGCCCGCGCACCCGCGCACATCTGAAATGGTGGCCTCTGCGATCAAGAGCCTCAAGGAAAGGGGCGGCTCATCACTGCAAGCCATCAAGAAATACGTCGCCTCTACCTACAAAGTAGATGCGGAAAAGCTGGCACCTTTCATCAAGAAATACTTGAAGGCAGCAGTGGCTAGCGGCGAGCTTGTCCAAACCAAAGGCAAGGGTGCGTCTGGCTCCTTCAAGCTGGCTTCAGGGACCACCGGTGCTCCGGACCAGCCCAAGGCTCCAAGCGGCAAGCGTGGTGCAGCTGCCCCTAAGGAAAAGAAGCGATCCGTAGCCAAGAAGGCAGCGGTGGGCAAGAAACCAGTCAAGAAGACTCCGCCTACAGCAGAAAAGAAAAAAAAGGCAGCAGCTGCAACCCCCAAGCCCAAGAAGGCACCTTCAAAGGCAAAAAAGGTGTCCAAACCTCCCACGAAGAAACCCCGTGCTCCAAAGCCAAAGAAGGTTGCCCCAAAGAGCAAGTCGCCCAAGAAAGCAGCCCCAAAGCGGAAATGAAGATGCCAGCAGGACCGCTGGCACTTTCTGTGGCACTGTACCACCTTATCGGCCCTTCTAAGGGCCAACAATACTAGTCATGAAGGTATCAGTTGTTGCAATCATTGCCTCCTATAGCCACACCTCTGCCGTTAGGTAAAATTCTGGTTAAAAAA
>NW_026962744.1:155000-160000 GCF_032445375.1 Bacillus rossius redtenbacheri
CTTTTTTTTTTTTTTAAATTTTCTAAACATTCATCTCTTATGTAACAGTGTTCAGCATTAAAAAATTTAAAAGAAGAGGCACTTACTCATCAATTTCAAAACAGCCTATGAAGAAAAATAAAAAAAATTTAAATTCATTCCAGTTTTATACATTCATGATTTGATCACATGTATAACTTTTCTTTTTTATTACCTTATTTAATTTTATTATTATTACTACTATTGCTGCTACAACCTAGAAGATACCTCAGTGATACTAATACCTGCTGGTAAAGTTAAAGGTTTCACCTTTCTTTCTTTAAACATATCACAATACCTTTCTTGAGTTAAATATTATCTAATGGCTTTAAGAAGTTATGGTAATGTTCATCAGTTATAGAGTGTGGGTTTGTGTGTGTGTGTGAGAGTGTATTTTGAAGAGGGCTTTGGTGGTTGGGATGGTGAGGGTGGTGGGTGTTGTGTGTGGGGAGGGGGGGGGGGGGGGGGAAGTAAAAGAGTGTTCATTACACGATTTCTCCTGTTGTTTGTAACAATCACACCTGGTATAGCTATTTCGAGTGGCAAATACAAACTGCAAAAAAAAAACATCTATATCATTGCCAACGGCCATATCACGATGAACACACCGGTTCTCGTCCGATCACCGAAGTTAAGCATCGTCGAGCGTGGTTAGTACTTAGATGGGTGACCGCTTGGGAACACCACGTGCCGTTGGCACTACTATTTTGCACCCTACAGAAAAAAATTTTTTTTTAAAAATTTCAATTTTAAATTTTTTTTTCCCCCACAATCACCACATTTCCCCCCCCCCCCCCCCCCTAACACACACACACACACACACTCACTCTCTATCAATCAATCAATCAATCAATCAATCAATCAATCAATCACTCACTCACTCACCCACCCAGCAGCAGCTGTGAATCTTTGCATGTGTATACCTCATACAAAATTCAAAGTGAAAAAATAAATAGATAAGTGTATATGTATGTATGTATGTATGTATGTATGTATGTATGTATGTATGTATGTATGTATGTATGTATGTATATATGTATATATATATATATATATATATATATATATATATATATATATATATATATATATAAACACACACACACACACCTATTTTGAAGTTTCTCTGTTTCAGTGGGCAGTTATGTATAATAATGAGAGATTCAAAAAGACGTTGATAACAATGTCATCAATGCCTGTTTAGTGTGCTCATTTGTTGGATGGTCGGCAGCAATACTAGAGGTGGTACAGCTGTAACCTGTAAAATTGTACCTGCAATGTGTTGTGTATGGAAAAAAATAAAAATTATATCATCTAAATTTTTGTTATCCAACAATAACCTTCCCATCAATGCATGATGTCACAGTAGCCATAGCTCTACTCTTTCTGCCATATAACATTGGGGGAAAAAAAAAAAAAAGGAGCTATTAGAATAATAACAAAAGATAAAAAATCATCTAACTGCAGACCAAAATTCAAAAAACTTAAAGTCCTGACTGCCATAAATGAATACGTTCTAGAAACTTTTTATTCATTCTTAAGAAAAAGAAGAAAAAAAAAATTATTATTTTTTTTTTTTTTTTTTTTTTTTTAGATATTCGCACATAGGTATAACACCAGAAATGCTAGTAAATTGAGGATAGTTGAACATAACACTAGGCGATTTGAAAATGGACTAAATTACTTGGGAGTAAAACTTTACAACTTAATATCACAGAAAATAACTAAAACAATTTACCAGTATTAAAAAAAAAAACAGTAAAAAAAATTCTTCTAGAATATCCTACCTACCCTCTGAAGCTATTCTTTAATTTGATTGATAATAGAGAAATTGAACTGTTAATTTGTTGAATGGACTTGTGATAACAGCTGCTTCATGTTTTGCATAAAGTTAAATTGTGTAACATGTTATGTATTTTTTTTTTTTGAAATTTTTTTTCTTGGTAACTTGCATCATGTAAATATTAATTGTCTGCACATACATGTTCTATATCCCGGAGCCTTGACTCCACGTGGGATCAACAGAACAAAAATACAAAAAAAAAAAAAAAATCCAGCTCACTAATCTAGGTGCATTTTGCTAACAATATTTGGAATATATATATATATTTTTTTTTGTGTAACATGCAAATTCTGTATTATTCTGCACACATTATTTATAATCTTCTATCATTTTCTTAGATAATAACTATTAATTCATAAAATAGATTGTGTGTGCATAACCTCCTGGAAACATTTGCACTTACCTCCTACTTTACTTTTTCATTTAAGCAATCCTATTCGCATGTATACACTTAGGTTGCAGCATCGAAATTGTGTAAAATTCAAAGTGTGTATTGCCTGAAAAAAAAAAAAAAAAAAAAAAGACATACCAAATATTTGCATACAGCGACACACTACATATTTGCACACAGTGGAGTTTTGCGGTAATTAACCTAGCACAATTTACCACACGCAATCACACGCCCGCGATGAGATAACACACTCGCTGTTTTCCTGTTGACCGGCACGAGGAGTAAGAAAAATTGATATTTACACGAGCACACACTCCCACACTAGTCACAACGTCGGTCATCAAGTTGTGTTGAAAATTCCTGTAGCCTCTGTTTTCCCAAATGATTTCACTTAAAATTTCATTTAACAAGACCATAAACAAATTTACAATACTAATTTCTTAAACAAACACTTCAGCGAACAAGTGACTGTCGCATTCATTACAAAGCTTACAACTTAACAGATGTTTCCGATGTGAAATAAAATAAGAAAATGTTTTACAACCAACCTAGAACATTTAGTCAAAACGTTTTTGTCCTGGTTTATGATTATTTTCCGTGACATGAATGTTTCAAAACTAATAAAAATACGAATGCAGCCAAATATAATGAAGTTAGCACATAAAAGACGACTTAAAATATTTCATTTTTCGAGAATTGGCAGAGCAAGAACGCACAGGTCCAACGGAAATTTCTTTAAAGATAAACGACCATCGGACAAAAACACCCCCTCCCCTCATCCTCAAAAATACGTGAATAATATACTTTTTCAATTATATTTTTATCGTTTTTTTTTTTTTTTTTTTAATATACTCATTAAAACTTCAAAATAAGCAGGTACTCGTGTGTTTTTCTCTCTACAATGTACCTGATCTCGGTGCGTAAACCTACATCATTTAGAGATGGAATTAATGTACACATACAAGTAAAATTTTGTTCCATTGTAAAATTGAGAGAAAGAAGGTTTTCCAAACGCATTAAGTATGGAGACTTTAAATAAGATTACGAGCTTATAAATGTTTGCAACGAAATAAAGTGACCATGTATCTGCAATTTCAAAAATATTTTTGCTCTGCTAACCTCACATGCAAGCAAGTAAAAATAACCTCACAACTTACTTACCTCTCTCAATTTCGCAGTACCAAAACATAGAAGGGATAAATAGGATAGTTTTTATTCGAAATCCTGCAAGAGTTTTAATTTTTATTAAAATATTTCTCCAATGTAGCATGTGTGTGGAATACTTCATCAGCAACTTGCATCTGCACCTTGAGTGAATTGAAGGGCAGCCAGTTTTAAAAGCTAAACAGAAACTGCACTCTTGAGAATGCATCAGATCCAAGTGAAATGCTTGTTGTGTGTACAGTTAAAAGTTTTATTATTCACACAATGAAAATGTAAACAAAATTTACTCACAATAATAATCACATCATCCTTGGAGGTGCACGAAGAAAGCCATTCCAGGTGGCACTGAACAAGGTGATTTGCTAGTGCTTCCACAGCAAACAGCCTTCATGAAATTATCTCCACATTTTCAGCATACTATACACTAAAGTATACCTAAGTTAATTTAACCATTTTCAAGTGATTCCAGCACAAATTACGTATTTGATTCCTTGAATAACATCTGCAAATGAAAAGTTCCCTGTTTGGTGTAGCAGTAAATTTAAACAGCTCGCAGTGCAAATTAAACAGTGCAGCTGCCATAAAAAAATTACACTATTAGTGGAACTGCCCATTATGTCATCGTAGACTGCTGACATTTAGAAAACATTGAAAAATCAGTGCTAAAGAAGCCCTACATTACTTTCGCTGTCCAAAGTGCGCTGCTCCCTACGTGAGCAAGGCATCGAGAATTTTCTGAACCGTCCGCAACCAGAAAATTGGGTAACCAGATATTTGCAGAGAGAAAAAAAAAAAAAAAAAAAAAAAAAAAAAAAAAAAAAAAAAAAAAAAAAAAAAAAAAAAAAAATTGTAATAATAATAATAGTCAACCATCGTAAAAATTCATTCCCATTTTCTCAATTATTGCACAGTGACGCCAACCACAGCACCAGTGCTTCAGTGCTTCATAGATGCTGCATTGGCATGCCAATGCCAACCCAGTATCCCCCCCCACTCCTACTAATTATAGAGTGTTGTATATATGTGTTTCTACTTTTAGTTGCAGGTCGCGCCAGGAGTTCCTGCCGCCCTCGGTGTCACCGAGGCAATTGTCAAATTCGCACAACCCTGCTGTGTACTTGCTCGGAGAGCACCAACATAGCTTTTCCAGGAATCCCACCTGGAAAGGTTATAGCCTACTATACCTCTTCCGCGTCCATATTTTCCCATCGGTCGCGCTAGCTTTTCAGATTACAGGTAACAGGTTTCCTCCAGTGCGTCGCTGGTTTACTGTTGCCTAACCCTTTGCTACACCCCATAGGCTGTAGGAGTGCTAAGTTCGCACTACTACAGGCTTTATCGCGCCAGACGCACGTCGCCATGACTCCTCCCCCTCCCTCCCAGGAGCGGGAGGAGTCAATGGCAGTTTTATATATTGTCTACTTAAGCGTATAGGTCCCACCTGGCACGCATCAATTCCCTCAAGTCAAATCATTCCCATTTGGTTAGCAGGGCTCACAAACACTTCGGCTGTGTGAGACTGACTTCAGCGTGGAGGGGCTGTGGTCTAAAAAAAAAAAAAAAGAAAAGAGAGAAAAATTTTAT
>NW_026962744.1:165000-175000 GCF_032445375.1 Bacillus rossius redtenbacheri
ACCTTCAGCATGTTTGCTTCCTTGCACACAAACGAGGACAAACACATCACCCAACTGAAAAAAAAAAAAAAATTTCACTTGCATCACAAATAATTTAAAATTTTTCACCACATGAAGTAAATATTTCGCAATAAAAAAAAATATAGCCCTAGGACTCGTGTGCACACCTTTTCTTCCCCACATCGCACACGCAAACAAAACTTCCAAATTATTACAAAATCACTCGATTATTATACATACATAAACACACATGTATTATCCGAATAAGTGAGAAATGCAGGCCGATGAAAGTCAAATTTCGTTTCGGAAATTAAATCTCGCACAACTACCGACACATAACCAAACTTGCGTACATTTACATAGCATTAACCCTCTAAATAATAAACAAATGAAAGCAGAAAAAACAACATCGCTACCCACCGCGCGCGCTCCTGGCGGCGGGAGTAGGAACTACTTTGCACACAGACCGACATAGCCCCCTGCCAAAAACAGTAAAATAAATAATATATATAAGTCTTTTGGCGGGAAAAAATTTCTCAACCGCCTGGGAGCACCCTAGTGTGTGCCTGTCTTTAGGTTATGTTACTTTTAACTTCATTTTCTACAGGCAGACGCGAGGGTGCTCGCCCATTATTTTTATTTTTTTAAATTCTTTCCTACCTTTGGTGTGCCATGCAAGAATTTATCGTCAAAATGGCGGCCCCGAGTGCAAATTTCTCGTCTGCACTGCTGGCTGGATGATTATGTGATGTTTTGAAGGAGGGTGTTTTTTTTTTTGTTTGGATTTTGTGTGAGGGGGGGAGGGGGCTGGGCTAGCTTTTTTTTTTTTTTAAATTTTCTAAACATTCATCTCTTATGTAACAGTGTTCAGCATTAAAAAATTTAAAAGAAGAGGCACTTACTCATCAATTTCAAAACAGCCTATGAAGAAAAATAAAAAAAATTTAAATTCATTCCAGTTTTATACATTCATGATTTGATCACATGTATAACTTTTCTTTTTTATTACCTTATTTAATTTTATTATTATTACTACTATTGCTGCTACAACCTAGAAGATACCTCAGTGATACTAATACCTGCTGGTAAAGTTAAAGGTTTCACCTTTCTTTCTTTAAACATATCACAATACCTTTCTTGAGTTAAATATTATCTAATGGCTTTAAGAAGTTATGGTAATGTTCATCAGTTATAGAGTGTGGGTTTGTGTGTGTGTGTGAGAGTGTATTTTGAAGAGGGCTTTGGTGGTTGGGATGGTGAGGGTGGTGGGTGTTGTGTGTGGGGAGGGGGGGGGGGGGGGGGAAGTAAAAGAGTGTTCATTACACGATTTCTCCTGTTGTTTGTAACAATCACACCTGGTATAGCTATTTCGAGTGGCAAATACAAACTGCAAAAAAAAAACATCTATATCATTGCCAACGGCCATATCACGATGAACACACCGGTTCTCGTCCGATCTGGTTGTAGTGCGCGCGAAAATCGGTGCCGCGATTTCCGCAATTTTTCGTATATAAAGTGCCGCGAGTGCTATTTTCGGGTGTGATTCGTGTTCCTCAAACACCTGTGCATGCGCACAATTGAAGGTAAGACGCGGCTTTGCCGAAAAACATTATAAACAGTGTTTAAAATATTCGTTAATGTATGTAAACAAACAATCTAGTTCAACCATAGAGCATGACTCTCATAGAAGCAATCTTTCGGGCGGGTGTGTTCCCATATCGACTTCTATTACTGATAAATTAATTGGAGCACCCCATACCTCTTCTGAAAGCAACATGGCGACTTGTATTAATATAAATACAAATAATTTAAATGATATGGATAACTCTAACCAAACCATGTACGAACTGTACTGCCCAGCAATGGGGGTAACTGTTGACAACGATTCTGTTTTCGGACATTTCGGCAACTTATTTCAAGTCGGTGTCCAAGACGACAAGAATATAATGTGTCGCATCCATTTGAGGCCCATTGAACAGGACGATCTGTCTCAACACCCATTTATTATTGCTGATAGAAAAACCTATCAACCCAGATTTTTTCATAAAGACCAAGAAATCCCAGACATTATTTGCGAGGATGATTTTCACAAATATTTCGTGTGCTACCAGGAAGAGCACATGTCTCGATCACCAACCAGCCCCGCTGCTGACCGCCAGAGTCCCCCGGGGGTTCGAACACCGCCACCAGCACAGGGTATCCCCAACATGGAGTGGCAGGAAGTCAGCAGAGGGGGAATCAATAAAAGGTGCTTCGCCCAAATGGACAACAGCCCAAGCAAGGACCGAGCAACAAAAACAAATCGTTACCACACACTGAGCGAGGAAGAGGACGACTTCCAGACAGCGACAGCTCAACCTGATGCACCTGTCAACCCCCCCAACACAGTTACACCCACGCCCACCTCGCACAGTACCACCAAGGCACATAAACCTCCGCCGGGCAAAGCTGGCCCAGCGATACCAGAAAAATTTGCCCCCAACAAGTTCCCGATGCCACCTGTGACGGTGAAAACTGGCATGAACCAGGCGTTCCACCAATACAAGCCGGCTCTCAAACAGTTAATGAAAAATGACTACGCCATCATTGTGACAAAGCACAATGTAAAGATAAAGACTGCCACCATCCCAGACCAGGAAAACCTAATAAAATTCCTTAAAGAAAAGAACTTTGAATGTTTCACACACCCGCGCCCAGACCAAAGGAACTCTCGATTTGTCATCCGAGGACTGGATGTCGACTACGACCAGGACGAGCTTGCTGCCCAAGTACGCTCCCTCGGTCTTGATGTTGCATCAGTGAAACGGATGGACCGGCGTACTCCAACTGGGGAGGACATCCCAGTGCCGCTGTTCCTCATTTCGCTCAATGGAACTGCCCAGCTATCCCCCATCCTCGGCCGCCACTACCTGGACCACATGGAGGTCAGGTTCGAGGCCTACCGAGGACGCCAGGAAATTCAACGCTGCGTGCAATGTCAACGCTGGGACCACTCCATCCACCTCTGCTGGATGAAGCCCAGATGCGTGCGGTGCCCGGGCGCCCACCCTTCCACGGAGTGCCCCAACGTTTCAGATGCCCCACCACACTGCGCCAACTGCGCGGACCATGACCTCCCGGCCAACATGCACATCGCCGCCTCCAAGGACTGCCCAGTCAGGCTGTCCATGCTGAATGCTAAGGTAAACCGCACAGCACAGCCACAACAAAAACTGCCCACCACCACCAGCTTCCCCCCACTTCCTCCCCCAAGAAACACATTCGCAAGCCAACTGAAAACATTCAAAACACAAGCAATAACCACACCAACCCACGACACACCACTGCCACAAGCCACTCAACTCCCAGCTCGCGTCACTCGCGTTCCTTCTAACTCAATGCCTCGTCATGCCAGTTACAATCATCCACCCCCTAAAAATCAACAAGCTAATGCTGAACCCAATGTCCTAAACGAATTTGCCGAATTGATTAAGTTAATTAAAGACCTCAACTTGCTGAAATGGGTTCCCTTTTTACTAGATGCCATCCGGAAATTTAAATCATCGCAGAACCAAGACGAGAAGTGCACAGTGATTTTCTCCGTCCTTAGTGCAATTGCCAATGCCCTCCCTTAAAATCATTATCTGGAATAGCAACAGCATCGCCAACAAGGCAGCCGAGTTCAATCATTTCATTTCACTCCACAAACCAGACCTGGTGTTCTTGGCGGAAACCTGGCTCAGGGCTGGCGTTCCGTTCACGGTGCCGGGATATGTGACGCATCGGGCCGACCGGTTGGGTGGCAAACAGGGGGGCGTGGCTCTTCTTGTGCGCCAAGCTTTGTCGCACCATAGGCGCCAAACGCCTCAATTGCAGCACATGGAAGCGGTAGCAGTTCGGCTGCATACGAACCCCACGCCCTTTACTGCCGTGGCCACTTACATCCCACCAACCACTCCATTCCCGGCAGAGGACCTCACCAGCCTTCGCCGGCTCGACTCACGCATCATACTGGCGGGTGACTTCAATGCCAGGCACAACTCCTGGGGCTGTCTCCGCAACAATTATAAAGGTATCGCCCTCCGCAAATACCTGAAGGAAACCACCTTAGTACTACATGCCCCTGACACGTTCACGTACCACCCACACTCCCATACTGGCAGCCCCAGTGTACTGGACCTGGTGATAGGCACATGCCTACCCAGAGTCAATCCCCTCAAAGTCTGCACCGACCTGACATCAGACCACTACCCTGTCATAGGGACAATTGACACCACAGTCACCCCTACTTCCACAAACACCATCTACGATTTCAAACAAGCTGACTGGAAAATGTATCGAACAGCTATGGACCAGCAGCTAGATCTGCAACATAAAGCCCGCACAAAGGAGGAACTTGACCAACATGTTCTTCACTTTGCTGACACCATTATCACCTCAGCCGCCCTCCATATCCCCAAAGTAAAACCGCACCCACTTGGAATACCACTCCCAGCCCACATCAAGACACTCATCTCGTACCGCAACAGGGCTCGGAGCCGATGGCAGCGTACCCGCCTACAGCCAGACAGGGACGACTACAATGCTCTGTTCCGACGGTGCAGAGTGGCCGTTGCTGAATGGAGGTCGGCGGGCGAAGTCAAAAAGCTCGACGCGCTGTCACTCGCAAATGGTTCGGTCTGGCGCTTCGCGCGCAGTCTCCGCGCCGCCAGGTCATCGATCCCGCCCCTAGAGGTGGACGGTGGCATGGCGGAGTCGGCGACTGACAGGGCGGAGTGCATGGCAAACCACTTTGTGAACTCATTCGCACCAGCACCCATACCACCTCACATCTCCAAGCTCCCCACACACTATCAACCCCCTCCGCCCCCAACGCCAGGCTCCCTCAAGACAGCTACGCCCAGGCAAGTGAGGAAGGAGATAGACCGCGTGCGTCATAACGCCGCTCCAGGCCCGGATGAAGTCACCCCACGCCTCCTCAAATCCATCTCACGCAAAGCACTCATCTACCTCACCAACATAATCAACAGCATTCTCATTTCAGGTCACTTCCCACGTCCATGGCGTGAGGCCACGGTAGTACCCATATTCAAGGGAAAAGGTGCATCCAATCGGCCGGCATCGTACCGTCCCATCGCCCTGCTCTCAGTGATATCAAAGGTAGCGGAGCGCATAGTTCTGGCCAGGCTGGAAGCGGAAGTAGCCCGGCTACAACCGCTGCCTGAATTCCAGTTTGGCTTCCGACGTCACTTATCAACACAACACGCATTAGCTCACGTCACCGACCAAATCACCCTCAGTTTCACACAAAGGACCCATACCGGCATGGTGTTGCTAGACCTGAGTCGTGCATTCGATACTGTCCACCATCACGCCCTAATCCTCAAGCTGGCCTTTCTGGGATTTAACCCTGCTCTTCGCTGCATCCTTCACTCTTTCCTGGAAGCCCGCACGTTCTGCGTACGGGTGGAAGGGTCCACTTCATCCTCTAGAGAGATCACTGCAGGAGTCCCTCAAGGGTCCACGCTCTCTCCCCTATTATTTTCCCTATATTCTCATGACATTCCCAAGCCCCCCGAATGCACGATTGTCATGTACGCGGATGACACCGCGCTGATGGTTAGACACCATGACCCCGTCCTTATTAAAGCCAGGCTGACCGCGGCCATCAACATAGTTAATCATTACTTTATGTCCTGGGGCATTCTCCCTAACCCCGCCAAAACCGAAGCCATTTTCTTCACCAGGCGACGCCCCCGCCTGCCACCCACACTGTTTGTGGGGGGCGCAGTGATAAAATGGAGCGATTCAGTGAAATACCTCGGTGTCACACTGGATCGCACATTGCGCTTCTCCCCGCACTTTTCGTCTGCCACTGCCCGGGCCTATCGCGCTTTTAACTCGATCTCCTCCCTCCTCCGCCCCCACAGCCCCTTGCCTGACCAGGACAGAGTGCGCCTCTTCAAGGCGTACATTGTCCCTATTTTACTGTATTCCTCTGTAATATTTGCCCATGTCCCCGACATCCGATTCCACCAAATAAAAACATGTTTCAATAAGCTACTCAGAGCAACACTCGGGAAATACAGACATGTAACTAACACACAATTACACGACCTTGCAGGCACACTATCACCACGCCAACTAGTCATTAAATACACAGACAAATTTTTCACAAAAGCATCACAACACCCGTCTACACTCATACAGAACATTGGACAACACAACATCACACGACCACACCCACATAAACTAATTACAGACTACCACCCAGGCAGGCCACCCTGACTGGGCAGAAGAAGAAAATCCTCCAACCAGCCACAAAAGTGTACAGTGCTACGGACATCCACCAAAGTGCCGTGCATCGAGACTGCAAATGAACGCCAACCAAAGCGACATAGATTCAAAAGTGCAACTTATGTAATATAGTGTACAATAGTGTAATATATAAGCTGCAAGCATAACTAAACCTACTCCCAAACTGTTCAGTGAAAAATATGTAACTATGTGTATGTAAATATCAATAATAATTTCTCTGTAAATATATTTCAACGTGTATGATCATCAGAAAACATTGAGCCCACAGGCTCCAGAACATTACAGAGGTTTTTTTAAACTTTTCCTCCTAAAAACAATTATTAAATAAATGTAAATGTATATAAGAAGTGTTGTATAATGTCTATAAACTATGGAAAAAGAGCACAATGTGCTGGCGTTCCACTATGTATACCTATGTAAATATCAATGTATGCAAACATCGCAATAAAAAGCTTTTGAATTTGAATTTGTCCGATCACCGAAGTTAAGCATCGTCGAGCGTGGTTAGTACTTAGATGGGTGACCGCTTGGGAACACCACGTGCCGTTGGCACTACTATTTTGCACCCTACAGAAAAAAATTTTTTTTTAAAAATTTCAATTTTAAATTTTTTTTTCCCCCACAATCACCACATTTCCCCCCCCCCCCCCCCCCTAACACACACACACACACACACTCACTCTCTATCAATCAATCAATCAATCAATCAATCAATCAATCAATCACTCACTCACTCACTCACCCACCCAGCAGCAGCTGTGAATCTTTGCATGTGTATACCTCATACAAAATTCAAAGTGAAAAAATAAATAGATAAGTGTATATGTATGTATGTATGTATGTATGTATGTATGTATGTATGTATGTATGTATGTATGTATGTATGTATGTATATATGTATATATATATATATATATATATATATATATATATATATATATATATATATATATATATATATATATAAACACACACACACACACCTATTTTGAAGTTTCTCTGTTTCAGTGGGCAGTTATGTATAATAATGAGAGATTCAAAAAGACGTTGATAACAATGTCATCAATGCCTGTTTAGTGTGCTCATTTGTTGGATGGTCGGCAGCAATACTAGAGGTGGTACAGCTGTAACCTGTAAAATTGTACCTGCAATGTGTTGTGTATGGAAAAAAATAAAAATTATATCATCTAAATTTTTGTTATCCAACAATAACCTTCCCATCAATGCATGATGTCACAGTAGCCATAGCTCTACTCTTTCTGCCATATAACATTGGGGGAAAAAAAAAAAAAAGGAGCTATTAGAATAATAACAAAAGATAAAAAATCATCTAACTGCAGACCAAAATTCAAAAAACTTAAAGTCCTGACTGCCATAAATGAATACGTTCTAGAAACTTTTTATTCATTCTTAAGAAAAAGAAGAAAAAAAAAATTATTATTTTTTTTTTTTTTTTTTTTTTTTTAGATATTCGCACATAGGTATAACACCAGAAATGCTAGTAAATTGAGGATAGTTGAACATAACACTAGGCGATTTGAAAATGGACTAAATTACTTGGGAGTAAAACTTTACAACTTAATATCACAGAAAATAACTAAAACAATTTACCAGTATTAAAAAAAAAAACAGTAAAAAAAATTCTTCTAGAATATCCTACCTACCCTCTGAAGCTATTCTTTAATTTGATTGATAATAGAGAAATTGAACTGTTAATTTGTTGAATGGACTTGTGATAACAGCTGCTTCATGTTTTGCATAAAGTTAAATTGTGTAACATGTTATGTATTTTTTTTTTTTGAAATTTTTTTTCTTGGTAACTTGCATCATGTAAATATTAATTGTCTGCACATACATGTTCTATATCCCGGAGCCTTGACTCCACGTGGGATCAACAGAACAAAAATACAAAAAAAAAAAAAAAATCCAGCTCACTAATCTAGGTGCATTTTGCTAACAATATTTGGAATATATATATATATTTTTTTTTGTGTAACATGCAAATTCTGTATTATTCTGCACACATTATTTATAATCTTCTATCATTTTCTTAGATAATAACTATTAATTCATAAAATAGATTGTGTGTGCATAACCTCCTGGAAACATTTGCACTTACCTCCTACTTTACTTTTTCATTTAAGCAATCCTATTCGCATGTATACACTTAGGTTGCAGCATCGAAATTGTGTAAAATTCAAAGTGTGTATTGCCTGAAAAAAAAAAAAAAAAAAAAAAAGACATACCAAATATTTGCATACAGCGACACACTACATATTTGCACACAGTGGAGTTTTGCGGTAATTAACCTAGCACAATTTACCACACGCAATCACACGCCCGCGATGAGATAACACACTCGCTGTTTTCCTGTTGACCGGCACGAGGAGTAAGAAAAATTGATATTTACACGAGCACACACTCCCACACTAGTCACAACGTCGGTCATCAAGTTGTGTTGAAAATTCCTGTAGCCTCTGTTTTCCCAAATGATTTCACTTAAAATTTCATTTAACAAGACCATAAACAAATTTACAATACTAATTTCTTAAACAAACACTTCAGCGAACAAGTGACTGTCGCATTCATTACAAAGCTTACAACTTAACAGATGTTTCCGATGTGAAATAAAATAAGAAAATGTTTTACAACCAACCTAGAACATTTAGTCAAAACGTTTTTGTCCTGGTTTATGATTATTTTCCGTGACATGAATGTTTCAAAACTAATAAAAATACGAATGCAGCCAAATATAATGAAGTTAGCACATAAAAGACGACTTAAAATATTTCATTTTTCGAGAATTGGCAGAGCAAGAACGCACAGGTCCAACGGAAATTTCTTTAAAGATAAACGACCATCGGACAAAAACACCCCCTCCCCTCATCCTCAAAAATACGTGAATAATATACTTTTTCAATTATATTTTTATCGTTTTTTTTTTTTTTTTTTAATATACTCATTAAAACTTCAAAATAAGCAGGTACTCGTGTGTTTTTCTCTCTACAATGTACCTGATCTCGGTGCGTAAACCTACATCATTTAGAGATGGAATTAATGTACACATACAAGTAAAATTTTGTTCCATTGTAAAATTGAGAGAAAGAAGGTTTTCCAAACGCATTAAGTATGGAGACTTTAAATAAGATTACGAGCTTATAAATGTTTGCAACGAAATAAAGTGACCATGTATCTGCAATTTCAAAAATATTTTTGCTCTGCTAACCTCACATGCAAGCAAGTAAAAATAACCTCACAACTTACTTACCTCTCTCAATTTCGCAGTACCAAAACATAGAAGGGATAAATAGGATAGTTTTTATTCGAAATCCTGCAAGAGTTTTAATTTTTATTAAAATATTTCTCCAATGTAGCATGTGTGTGGAATACTTCATCAGCAACTTGCATCTGCACCTTGAGTGAATTGAAGGGCAGCCAGTTTTAAAAGCTAAACAGAAACTGCACTCTTGAGAATGCATCAGATCCAAGTGAAATGCTTGTTGTGTGTACAGTTAAAAGTTTTATTATTCACACAATGAAAATGTAAACAAAATTTACTCACAATAATAATCACATCATCCTTGGAGGTGCACGAAGAAAGCCATTCCAGGTGGCACTGAACAAGGTGATTTGCTAGTGCTTCCACAGCAAACAGCCTTCATGAAATTATCTCCACATTTTCAGCATACTATACACTAAAGTA
>NW_026962744.1:180000-185000 GCF_032445375.1 Bacillus rossius redtenbacheri
ATTTAATTTAGTTAGATCATATATCAATATTAATGGCAAAGACCAGTTGCATCGATTCACTTTGAAAATAATTCCATTTGTGCTAAAACTGGACACAGTAAAAAAAAAAAAAAAAAAAAAAAATATATATATACACACACACACACACACATAATTCGAATTCATATTATGCTTAACTGCGTTTGAATTTGCAATCATGCACAAGATGTTTTGTACTTCGAAGTAAAAACAACATAATGTACTATTTAACTACCCACAGTACAAATGGATCCAAAAAAAAAGTGAATTTTCATGCAGACGAAAATGCTTACATTTATTCTATTTATATTAAGTACCCATTACTAACAGCTTATACTGGGTGGAATACAACAGTTGACATGATTTTACTTATATGGCAATTTAATATTTAACCAAAATTAATGGTAAACTAATATTTTAAAGTGTCATTTATGGCCCCTTACCTTCAGCATGTTTGCTTCCTTGCACACAAACGAGGACAAACACATCACCCAACTGAAAAAAAAAAAAAAAATTTCACTTGCATCACAAATAATTTAAAATTTTTCACCACATGAAGTAAATATTTCGCAATAAAAAAAAATATAGCCCTAGGACTCGTGTGCACACCTTTTCTTCCCCACATCGCACACGCAAACAAAACTTCCAAATTATTACAAAATCACTCGATTATTATACATACATAAACACACATGTATTTTCCGAATAAGTGAGAAATGCAGGCCGATGAAAGTCAAATTTCGTTTCGGAAATTAAATCTCGCACAACTACCGACACATAACCAAACTTGCGTACATTTACATAGCATTAACCCTCTAAATAATAAACAAATGAAAGCAGAAAAAACAACATCGCTACCCACCGCGCGCGCTCCTGGCGGCGGGAGTAGGAACTACTTTGCACACAGACCGACATAGCCCCCTGCCAAAAACAGTAAAATAAATAATATATATAAGTCTTTTGGCGGGAAAAAATTTCTCAACCGCCTGGGAGCACCCTAGTGTGTGCCTGTCTTTAGGTTATGTTACTTTTAACTTCATTTTCTACAGGCAGACGCGAGGGTGCTCGCCCATTATTTTTATTTTTTTAAATTCTTTCCTACCTTTGGTGTGCCATGCAAGAATTTATCGTCAAAATGGCGGCCCCGAGTGCAAATTTCTCGTCTGCACTGCTGGCTGGATGATTATGTGATGTTTTGAAGGAGGGTGTTTTTTTTTTTGTTTGGATTTTGTGTGAGGGGGGGAGGGGGCTGGGCTAGCTTTTTTTTTTTTTTAAATTTTCTAAACATTCATCTCTTATGTAACAGTGTTCAGCATTAAAAAATTTAAAAGAAGAGGCACTTACTCATCAATTTCAAAACAGCCTATGAAGAAAAATAAAAAAAATTTAAATTCATTCCAGTTTTATACATTCATGATTTGATCACATGTATAACTTTTCTTTTTTATTACCTTATTTAATTTTATTATTATTACTACTATTGCTGCTACAACCTAGAAGATACCTCAGTGATACTAATACCTGCTGGTAAAGTTAAAGGTTTCACCTTTCTTTCTTTAAACATATCACAATACCTTTCTTGAGTTAAATATTATCTAATGGCTTTAAGAAGTTATGGTAATGTTCATCAGTTATAGAGTGTGGGTTTGTGTGTGTGTGTGAGAGTGTATTTTGAAGAGGGCTTTGGTGGTTGGGATGGTGAGGGTGGTGGGTGTTGTGTGTGGGGAGGGGGGGGGGGGGGGGGGGGAAGTAAAAGAGTGTTCATTACACGATTTCTCCTGTTGTTTGTAACAATCACACCTGGTATAGCTATTTCGAGTGGCAAATACAAACTGCAAAAAAAAAACATCTATATCATTGCCAACGGCCATATCACGATGAACACACCGGTTCTCGTCCGATCACCGAAGTTAAGCATCGTCGAGCGTGGTTAGTACTTAGATGGGTGACCGCTTGGGAACACCACGTGCCGTTGGCACTACTATTTTGCACCCTACAGAAAAAAATTTTTTTTTAAAAATTTCAATTTTAAATTTTTTTTTCCCCCACAATCACCACATTTCCCCCCCCCCCCCCCCTAACACACACACACACACACACTCACTCTCTATCAATCAATCAATCAATCAATCAATCAATCAATCAATCAATCACTCACTCACTCACCCACCCAGCAGCAGCTGTGAATCTTTGCATGTGTATACCTCATACAAAATTCAAAGTGAAAAAATAAATAGATAAGTGTATATGTATGTATGTATGTATGTATGTATGTATGTATGTATGTATGTATGTATGTATGTATGTATGTATGTATGTATATATGTATATATATATATATATATATATATATATATATATATATATATATATAAACACACACACACACACCTATTTTGAAGTTTCTCTGTTTCAGTGGGCAGTTATGTATAATAATGAGAGATTCAAAAAGACGTTGATAACAATGTCATCAATGCCTGTTTAGTGTGCTCATTTGTTGGATGGTCGGCAGCAATACTAGAGGTGGTACAGCTGTAACCTGTAAAATTGTACCTGCAATGTGTTGTGTATGGAAAAAAATAAAAATTATATCATCTAAATTTTTGTTATCCAACAATAACCTTCCCATCAATGCATGATGTCACAGTAGCCATAGCTCTACTCTTTCTGCCATATAACATTGGGGGAAAAAAAAAAAAAAGGAGCTATTAGAATAATAACAAAAGATAAAAAATCATCTAACTGCAGACCAAAATTCAAAAAACTTAAAGTCCTGACTGCCATAAATGAATACGTTCTAGAAACTTTTTATTCATTCTTAAGAAAAAGAAGAAAAAAAAAATTATTATTTTTTTTTTTTTTTTTTTTTTTTAGATATTCGCACATAGGTATAACACCAGAAATGCTAGTAAATTGAGGATAGTTGAACATAACACTAGGCGATTTGAAAATGGACTAAATTACTTGGGAGTAAAACTTTACAACTTAATATCACAGAAAATAACTAAAACAATTTACCAGTATTAAAAAAAAAAACAGTAAAAAAAATTCTTCTAGAATATCCTACCTACCCTCTGAAGCTATTCTTTAATTTGATTGATAATAGAGAAATTGAACTGTTAATTTGTTGAATGGACTTGTGATAACAGCTGCTTCATGTTTTGCATAAAGTTAAATTGTGTAACATGTTATGTATTTTTTTTTTTTGAAATTTTTTTTCTTGGTAACTTGCATCATGTAAATATTAATTGTCTGCACATACATGTTCTATATCCCGGAGCCTTGACTCCACGTGGGATCAACAGAACAAAAATACAAAAAAAAAAAAAAAATCCAGCTCACTAATCTAGGTGCATTTTGCTAACAATATTTGGAATATATATATATATTTTTTTTTGTGTAACATGCAAATTCTGTATTATTCTGCACACATTATTTATAATCTTCTATCATTTTCTTAGATAATAACTATTAATTCATAAAATAGATTGTGTGTGCATAACCTCCTGGAAACATTTGCACTTACCTCCTACTTTACTTTTTCATTTAAGCAATCCTATTCGCATGTATACACTTAGGTTGCAGCATCGAAATTGTGTAAAATTCAAAGTGTGTATTGCCTGAAAAAAAAAAAAAAAAAAAAAAAGACATACCAAATATTTGCATACAGCGACACACTACATATTTGCACACAGTGGAGTTTTGCGGTAATTAACCTAGCACAATTTACCACACGCAATCACACGCCCGCGATGAGATAACACACTCGCTGTTTTCCTGTTGACCGGCACGAGGAGTAAGAAAAATTGATATTTACACGAGCACACACTCCCACACTAGTCACAACGTCGGTCATCAAGTTGTGTTGAAAATTCCTGTAGCCTCTGTTTTCCCAAATGATTTCACTTAAAATTTCATTTAACAAGACCATAAACAAATTTACAATACTAATTTCTTAAACAAACACTTCAGCGAACAAGTGACTGTCGCATTCATTACAAAGCTTACAACTTAACAGATGTTTCCGATGTGAAATAAAATAAGAAAATGTTTTACAACCAACCTAGAACATTTAGTCAAAACGTTTTTGTCCTGGTTTATGATTATTTTCCGTGACATGAATGTTTCAAAACTAATAAAAATACGAATGCAGCCAAATATAATGAAGTTAGCACATAAAAGACGACTTAAAATATTTCATTTTTCGAGAATTGGCAGAGCAAGAACGCACAGGTCCAACGGAAATTTCTTTAAAGATAAACGACCATCGGACAAAAACACCCCCTCCCCTCATCCTCAAAAATACGTGAATAATATACTTTTTCAATTATATTTTTATCGTTTTTTTTTTTTTTTTTTTAATATACTCATTAAAACTTCAAAATAAGCAGGTACTCGTGTGTTTTTCTCTCTACAATGTACCTGATCTCGGTGCGTAAACCTACATCATTTAGAGATGGAATTAATGTACACATACAAGTAAAATTTTGTTCCATTGTAAAATTGAGAGAAAGAAGGTTTTCCAAACGCATTAAGTATGGAGACTTTAAATAAGATTACGAGCTTATAAATGTTTGCAACGAAATAAAGTGACCATGTATCTGCAATTTCAAAAATATTTTTGCTCTGCTAACCTCACATGCAAGCAAGTAAAAATAACCTCACAACTTACTTACCTCTCTCAATTTCGCAGTACCAAAACATAGAAGGGATAAATAGGATAGTTTTTATTCGAAATCCTGCAAGAGTTTTAATTTTTATTAAAATATTTCTCCAATGTAGCATGTGTGTGGAATACTTCATCAGCAACTTGCATCTGCACCTTGAGTGAATTGAAGGGCAGCCAGTTTTAAAAGCTAAACAGAAACTGCACTCTTGAGAATGCATCAGATCCAAGTGAAATGCTTGTTGTGTGTACAGTTAAAAGTTTTATTATTCACACAATGAAAATGTAAACAAAATTTACTCACAATAATAATCAC